>NW_015551077.1:904598-915635 GCF_001515605.1 Sinocyclocheilus anshuiensis | reverse complement strand
TTTGTGTTTGTGTGCGTGTGCGTGTTTTTGTAAGACCTGGAATTAGTTTTTTTTTCATTTTAATTTTTTTTATAGAAATGCCTCATATATTTCGCAAATATAGAAGTGATGATAAAATGTCATCCTACAAAATTGCATATTATTAATATATTGTCAGCAAGAGACTATATGCTGACATGTAATGTGCAGTCGAAGAGATTTCCCGCCAAATCTTCCTCAATTGGCAAGCGACTTGCCGTTTCTCCGTCGGTTAATGAATATTCGGAAATCTAGTTTATTAATCTTATTAGTTAATTAGTGCTAAAACGAGGCGTGTTGTTTTGTGCTCAGTAGCCCACTCATAACAGTTGTACGTGAGCGCGGGCAGCATATGGCGCTTGCGTCCATCAATGTGTTCAATCCCAAACACAAAGATTAATCTCGATGAGTCATAGATTTATAAATCGCTGGCTTCCGTCCACCATGACAGGCATTAGAGCCTTTTCTGAATATGGTAAATGGCCCTAATTAGATTTTGGAGCTTATTAGTTATTTATTTCATGATTATAGCCTATTATAGGCAACTGTATGCCATAAGCCGTATTGTAAGAAGGACAGCTGCATTGCTTCACTCTCTAACTGTACTAAAACGTATGTATAAGTATGATGCAAAAAGTGTGTTAGATTTGTTTTTATAAACTGAAATACAGTAAATGACAGTGGGAGCTGTAGGATCTGTAATTGTTGTCCCTTCATTGTTTGCACAGTTTGTTTTGTTGAAGACTCACATCCGTATCCTCCGGTGATAATCCCGTCTCTGTCTAATTTGCTTTGCTCAGTGATCTGTGTGTAGTTTATCAAGGCAACGACTTCACCGGTGCTCAGCTTTGATTTAAGACAGAAAGCTGCACTATACTAAGAATTGTACGTGTTTTCAGTAGAAAAGTTCATAGGAGGCATAGCAGGTCCAGGTTTCAATCGATAAGAAATGTGATTTGGTTTAAACTATATTTTGTCTTATTTTCTAATTGTTGTCCCTTCATTGTTTGCACAGTTTGTTTTGTTGAAGACTCACATCCGTATCCTCCGGTGATAATCCCGTCTCTGTCTAATTTGCTTTGCTCAGTGATCTGTGTGTAGTTTATCAAGGCAACGACTTCACCGGTGCTCAGCTTTGATTTAAGACAGAAAGCTGCACTATACTAAGAATTGTGCGTGTTTTCAGTAGAAAAGTTCATAGGAGGCATAGCAGGTCCAGGTTTCAATTGATAAGAAATGTGATTTGATTTAAACTATATTTTGTCTTATTTTCAAGAAATGTTATTTAAGGAAAATTGTTCCTATTTTTATATTGATTAAGTTTGTTTTTTTTTGCATTTTATTATTGTTGCAGTTTTATTATTTTAAGGGAGATTAAGCACATCCTTTGCCATTTTCATTACTGTAATGCTGTAAAGCTTTGCTATTAATATAATGTGATAATATATATAATGCTGAAATTGTACTGTAATTGTAAATATTATAATATTAGTTTATTGCCTTTCATTTATTCTGCCTTTATTGCATTATAAATTACAGTAATAGTAAACATTCTAATACAGTAAATCAAATACATATTCCTAGAATCTAATTAGAATCATCAGTGAGATTATTGATAATTACAAAAACAAACAAACAAGGTAATGAGAGTTTTGGGGGATATCAGCTTAACTGGCATGAAAATAATAGCATAATGCAAATAAATAAATGAATTAGTAAATAAATAAATACCAAAATGTGGCTTTAATTTCTTTGTTAAATGTAGGTTGTTGTTGTTGTTGTTGTTGTTGTTGTTGTTGTTTTAAATGTGACCTTGTTTTTGTGAGGTCCGCAAATCATCTGGAAACATATAAAAAGTAAAGAAATAAAAAAAAAACCACTGCTTTGAATGTCGGTCGAGCACTGTGACTGTATCCCTACACAGCACTGTGAGAATAAACACTATACTGTAGTGAAAGCATGATCAGACATTAATGATAGCTAGACAGAAGTAAAACGGATATGTTCGCTAAAGTCTCTCATGATGAAGTCGCTGTGTTGTATTTACTGAGGCACATGTTCATGCACACTGTAAAAGTTAGCCGCACTCTTTGACAAGAGCTGACATTCAGAGAGATTATAGGCAAAGCGCCTTATGTGATGCACGGAGATGTGAACTTCTGTCAATATAGCTTCAAGGACATTCGGTTCAGCTGCAGAAAACACGCGGACTAGTTCTGCTGCACAGGTGCCTCTCACTCTCACTGCTCACCGCTGTATATGTACATTCCCCATGCAGCCTTCAAATAAAAAAAACACTAATCTATAAATAATCAACACTACAATGCTTAAATAAATGTATTACTTATTAATTAATTGATTATATTGTTTATTATAATAGATAACAGTCAATTGTCATGTATTTTCTACAATATTTGACAACATTTCAATCAGTATGGTGGTATATATTAAAGGACTGTGGTATATGGTAATGCATCAAATACATTTAAAACAGTTTTTATTTATTTATTTATTTATTTTAAAGTCTTTCTCTATATGATACATCTCTATTGATTTTATGCTTCACCTTTGCAACGGCAACTACCAAACTTTCAAAATGCATAAATAGAATACATTAAATAAAGAATAAATGAAACAAATAGTAGCAAATTAATTATTTTGTGTGCATTTTTGAAAGGCAGTATAATCTCATATTTAACATTTATTTTACAATAACAATTCTTTTTCAAATTTACACAATATTAAAATATTTCTCTCTCTCTCTCTGTGTTTATATCTGTATAAATTTTTTTTGTACAGTTATGATTTTATATTTATAATAATATATTTTTTTGGATTTACAATATAAGTATCATTAAATTGCTTGACATTGCTTGAGTATCATGCAAATACCATGGTACATGAATATGGTAATCAATCAGTATGATGGTATATTAAAGGACCGTGGTATACCTATGGTAAAAATGTGCTATTTAAATAGTTTTCTTACTTCATTTCCCATGGTTCCAGCATAGTATTTATTTATTTATTTTGAAGTCTTTATGACACACCTTTATTGATTTTATGCTTCACCAACCAATAGTCAATTGTCATGTATTTTTTAGGTGTTTTCAACAATATTTTTACAATAATATTTAAATATATTTACACATTATACACTCTAAAAAAATGCTGGGTTGTTTCAACCCAACCTTGGGTCAAATATGGACTAACCCAACCGTTGGGTTAAATTTTTACATAAAATTTTTAACCCAGAAGCTGGGTTAGTCCATATTTGACCCAAAGTTGGGTTGAAACAACCCAGCATTTTTTAGAGTATAGCTATTATATTATATGCTATTGTAAACCGATTTTTATTAATTGATCTGTATTTATTTAAATATTTGTGGCATTTTTGCTATTTTATTTTTTATTCTTAATAACATTTTAATACATACCATTTGTGTATATTAAATGACCGTAGTAATAGCGATACTATTTTAAAATGTGCTATATAAATACTATCTATCTATCTATCTATCTATCTATCTATCTATCTATCTGTCTATCTGTCTATCTATCTGTCTGTCTGTCTATCTGTCTGTCTATCTGTCTATCTGTCTGTCTGTCTGTCGTGAAGTCTTTATCTAAATATGACAGGTCTTTATTGATTTTCTGCTTCGGCTCGTGTCGGAATGAGTGAGGCGTGTCGCAGCAAGGCAGCACTGATGGCCGGTAATCCGCCAGTGATCCGCCCAGCGCTGCGTTCTGCTGATGGCAGCAGCGGCGGCATTTGTTTACTGTCAGAGATCTAGGTCAGGAACGCTGCGCGACACACGCGGAGTGTTCACTCTTCACTAAACGCCGTTCTCCCTCCAGAACTCTCCATAAACTGCTGTTCTCATCCGAGAAACGCACACAGAACGGCACGTTCATGAGACATACTGTAAGCGATTGTTTCATCGTTTTGTTTAGATTTAACTTGGGATACTTTGCAACTGCAACTACCAAACTTACAAAATACATAAATAGAATACATTAAATAAAGAATAAAAAAATAGTAGCGAATGGAATGTTCATGCAAAAAAAAATAATAATAAATTAATGATTTTTGGCAATATAATATCTCATATTTAACAATAGAGACCACTAATTATACATGTTGCGTCTAAATCACCTTTATAATATAAAATATATAAAATTTGAATTATAGGCCTATTTCATAACATATTTTACATATACTGATATGTTATCATTTGCATATTATATCAGTTAAGTGATATGCTATGCAAATGTGCATATTTGATAAGATGATCACAACTTGCATTAGATTACAAACCTCATAAACATCAAATGACAAAAAAAAATTCAACATATCAAAAAACGCTCCATTGTACATAACTGATAACAAAAAAAATAAATTTTTTCTATAAAGGTATGCATAATGTATTGTGAAATGCATCATGCAAATATAATATAAAACAATAAATTGTACATAGTTGCTAATGAAATAAACAACTATTTCCCCAGTTTTCTACAATACGTTTTTCCATAAAAGTAAGCATAATGTATTTTGAAATGCATCATATGAATATAAAACACTCTGATAACTGATAAAAAAAAAAAAAAAGAAATTCTACAATTTTTACTATATTTTTCCCTGTTAAATGTATCATATAAATATCAAATATATTGTATGTTCAGCATTATTGTGTGCATTTTTTACTGTGTATGGAAGGATAACAGGTTTTCAATGTTTGTTTTTACATTTTTCTCCATTAAAATTAACATTACAAATATTTTAACAGAGTGGGTAAAGTTACAATACCAAAATGTTTTAATTAGCCTTTTTATTTACATAAATATATATTAAAATATATATATCGTTTTCAAATGATTTGTTTTTACAGTGGCCAGTTTAAACACCTTAAATGTGCCCCATGACCGCTCTGCTATACTAAACCCGTGAAAATGAAACGCCATGTGATCGGTCTATGTCTTTTGTTATTTAAGGGATGTTAACAGCTAAATAAATAGAATTTTATGTTTAATGTTTTTAAGTGACTGAATACAATGAAATGACAGTAGTTGCATATTGCCTGATATCTCATTTAAAGTTCTAGCTTTAGTTATCATTTTAAATGAATTATTTGATTAGTAGCAGTTATTGGTATAATTTTTATATTTTATTTTATATTAGTTTATTTTTTTATATATATATTTAACATAATTTTACATGTCTAAATTATGGCTAACTAGAATGCTTTCCCATACAACAACAACAACAACAACAAAATAAATAAATAAAAATTAATTCATCATCATCATCATCATCTGGCCAAAATATATTTGAAATATATGCTGTCTATGCAATAAAAAAAATAAAAATAAAAATAAAAATAATGTTCAATTCAAGTTCAATTTAGTTATTTTATATTATTGTATTATTAGTAATTATTAGTATATTTTTATTTAATTACATTATACTTTTTATGTTTTTAAAATAATGTTATATTTTGGGTTATGGCTAACTAGAATGGTTTTCATTACAAAATAAATAATCACATTTTAAAAATACGCTAAAATATTTAAAAAATATTTTAAAAATTAAATCATCATCATCATTAGTTATTTTACAATTTTATATTATCGTATTATTAATAATTATTAGTATATTTTTATTTCATTACATTATACTTTTTTACGTTTTTAAAATAATGTTATATTTTGGGTTATGGCTAACTAGAATGGTTTTCAATACAGAATAAATAAATAAACAAATTAAAAAATACAGCTAAAAATATTTAAAAAAATTAAATCATCATCATCATCATCATCATCATCATTAGTTATTTTACAATTTTATATTATTGTATTAATAATTATTAGTATATTTTTATTTCATTACATTATTTGGCTAACTAGAATGGTTTTCATTACAGAATAAATAAATAAGCAAATAAAAAAATATTTAAAAAATATTTTAAAAATTAAATCATCATCATCTTCATCTGGCCAAAATATATTTCAAATATATGCTGTCTATGCATTTTTTAATAATAACAAAATCGTAAATATATGTTCGAAATATATCTGTTATTTATTTTTTTTAAATACAATCTCCATATGGGTTGTGTAGATACAGAACTTGAGCACTAAAGATGCTTATGAAATACCATTTGGACAGCAAACATGCTTAACTAGCATCCTAGTAAATAGCCTTGACCTGAAATGATCTGAAGTTGAACTTAAAGGGTTACTGATAAACCTTATCAGTCATAGTGTATAATATTCCTGCTATTTTTAGGCCAATCTAATCTCTTTGTTTTATGGTAATCTCTGCTCTGCTCATCTGAGCAAGTCTTGTCCTAAAAAGCCACTAGGAAAATTCTGCGTTATTGCCACCTGCTAGTTACATAAACACAGCTAATGCCGGCGTGGCTTTGAGCGGCTGTGAAGCGCACACTCGCTCAGGTGTGTGACTCACACATGACATCCACAGGAACGTGTCATGAGCCGAGCTTTTGTTCTGGAAACTCGCTGTCACATGTTGTGACACTCCTGTTTTCAGCCCTCTTTCTCTCATGCAACACACTGTCTGAAAACAAATAAACACAATGAAGTGGGTGCTTAGGTCAGGTAAACACTGCCATTCTAGATCAGCAGGTCAAAGGCAAAAAGAAAAGTATCCCTTCCATTGTTCTTCCATTGACCTTACATAGGACAAGTGATTTGGAAAATAAAACAAAATTCACAACCCTACATAAGACAAGCAATTTGGTTGTCTTATATAGGGTTGAGCATTTATTTTTTTCCAAATCACTTGTCCTATATAGGGTTGCAGGTTTGTTTGTTTGTTTATTGTTTTTTATTCATTCATTTGTTTATTACCGGTATTATTTTTAATCTCTCTTTCTCTTTTTGAATAAAAGACTATATATATTTTTTCTTGTCTGTTAATGTATATCAGGAGATTTTATCTAGTGATTTCACTGACATTCTACGTAACATCCACTATTCATGAAGAATAAGAAAAGTATTTTTACTTTTGTCAGGTGACGATGAGGAACACAAGTGGAAGAAAAATGTATCAGTTTTCTGTTTTATTCAATTAATTTATTTTAATAAATTTTTCTGTGCTGTCAATGCTGTATTGTGAATTCAGTCACTCTAACAAAAGCATTTCTGTTGAGACTAGATTCACAAATTAGCACAGAACTAATTAGTACTAAAACACTGAACTAATATTACCCTCAGTAATGTAAATAAGATCTCTTCTTTAAGAAATGAAAACCACGTGAGGACCAGGTAATCATTTTATTACGAACCATTCCATAATCAAACATTCTTTCACACACAAAACAGGGTTACACTTTATTTTATACCATGGACTGTTTGAATACTCGATTCTGATTGGCTGGCAGGTATGCACAGGGGCGTAGCCATCATTTCAGAAGTGAGGGGGCATTCAAATAAATGTGGTCTTACCGCACTATTTCATCTCCGTGTCTGATTTGAAGCGGGCAGAATGCTAGAGCTAACGAGCCGTCACTGATGAAAATAACCATAATTTTTTACCCTTCCGGTCAAATATTGCACTGCAAACATCATTAACAGCGTCGGGTGGTTCTTGGCCTTCATTAAAATCGTTTAATGCACAGCTAGCCGTACGTTATCCCTTACGTACGTGTACCTACAGTGTACTTACCCAAGAAAGTACTGTAGAATAAGGTAACTACCTAGTTATTACCCAGTTATTGGAATTGCTATAATAAGTACATAGTATGTACATGCAGAACAGGGGCCCGTTTCAATAAGGAGGTTCAACCAACTCTGAGCTAAAACTTGAACTCTGCGCTGACTTACCCTGAGATGGGAAACTCTGAGTCTTCGGGTTCAGAACTGCTGGGGCTAGTTGCATAAACTGCTTCTGTGTTAAGAACTAGTCTGACCAACTAGCTGTTAGCCAAGTGGTAATCAGTCTTCATTTCTGGATTCAACGTAGACTAATCTACGCTTTTATGTAACAGAATTAAATACATATGACCAGTTTTAAAGAAAAAAATTTGATGACTAACTTGTAAGACTATAGTCTAAATCTTTTATGCAACCGGCCCCCGAATTGAGTTCAGTCAACTCTGAGTAGGCTGACTCTGAGTACATGCGCAATGACTATAAAAAGCCACGATCAATGGAGCTCCGAAATTACGATTCACCATGGCAACAGCACCCGACAAAAAGATGTCTGCATACTTCCGAGTCAATACGTAACTTCAATTCTTAATCACTGTTATAATATCAGAGGTGAAAAAAAAATTGTACTTGAAATAAGACAAAAATACTCAAAAAAAGCATTTTTGTAGCATGATTGCGAGAGGTATTTTAAACATTGCTTACGCTTTAAAAAGGGGAGGAGACTGAAAGAAACTCTGGGTTACCTCTCTTTCAGAAAAAGGATTGACTTACCCTGCTTTCTCGGGTTTGACAAACCTTCCATTCTGAAATGGAAAACCCAGAGTTTCCCTCATTTCAGGGTTAACATACTCAGAGTTTTCACTTAACCTGGTTTCTGAAATGGGCCTCTGGACCGTGAAATAAAGTGCTTCCCAAAACAGCACTGTCTAGTAAACATCTGGGATTTTGGCAACCCCGCCAATTCACTCAGCTGAAACTCTTCCAAGACAGTTGCGCTCAGTAATCAAAAACCACCCACACCTGCCAAACACACTCAAGGACACACCTAACTTACGCCAAATATGACAATATGCAAATCACAAACTACACAGGGGTCCAAAAAAGCCTTGGATTCTTGTTCACACAGGTCTACGTTTCAAGGCCTTTCAGCGACAGAACTGAATTTAAGTCTCCAGTTCAGAGTTCAAATGGCTCCATCTGCTCCCCAAGAAGACCCCAACCTACTCAAGGGGCCGTAATCTTTTTACACACTCGTTTAGGTCAACAGAGAGGGCTCTGTCAGGGGGACTAAGAGACCAATTTAATGCCAACCGAGTATTAAGGAGGATTCTTGGTTCACATAGATCATCTCCTCATCAGACTACATGCTGTCTGCTGGTTATTCATCGTTTGAGTTTAAACAAACCAATTAGAGAAGAGTTCGCATCAACCGACTCAAGATAAGGCTTGTTTTGTGTTCAGTCAAAACAAAGTTTTTGCAATTAAAAGGTCACATGATTGTGGCTTATGTGCGATCAATAAAAGACCCTCGCCATTGGGCGAGAAACTGGTTTAAGATGGCATGTGTTGCTGTCTGGCATTTGTGTGTGACCTTGCACTGCTTAAGACTTTAATAAGATAGATACACAAATCAAAAGAAAAAAAACAAATCACTGACTTCAGCCCTCTAATTACCAGTAAATCACACAGGGGTCACTAATTAGGCAGAGCTGGATCCAGAGAGCAGCCACCATATGGCACCAGAGCCAAGCCATTGTCGGGCCCCGCGCGGCTCCCACAGCCTCACAAGCGGCTAATTGTTTTCTTTCCTTGCTTTTCTCTTTTCATTCGAGGTCTTTGTTATCTTGAGAGGACACGTTTTATGGCAGGCTAAGCCGCTTAGCTGATTTGAAATGGGTGCTGGTGGATGCTCGTGGGGGTACAGGAGCGGACGGGACTCCTGGTGATGAGATGCATATTTGTTCTCTGAAAGTTAGAGAGAGTTCACATTTGTTGACCTGACAGTAGATGTTTGGTCTGCGATGCATAAAGATACAATCTGGTGAATAATGTGTACACTGTAGTATGACTCTTGAAGAGAAAATGGGTGGTATGTATTTATTTAACAAAAAAAATATTTCATATATAAGTGTATACAAAGTATAATGAAAAAGAAGTAAGAAATATACAAAAGTACAAGGAATTTTATATATATATATATATATATACTGTATATATATACACACACACATACATACATACAATTTTTCTTGTACTATATACAGTATAAATATATATATTATATATATATATATAATGTTTTAAAATATTACATTTATTTTAATATTTCATATATACTGTAAGTGTATACAAAGTAATGAAAAAGAAATATACAAGAAATTACATATGCTATAATGCTTTATAATATTACATTTGTTTTCTTAAACTATATTTATTGTTTAGGTAAATTATTCATGATTATATATCAGTTGAGTAGATCATAAGTTCGTTGAAATTAAAAGGAAAATAATGTTGTACATAAAAATGTAAACAGTACACAAAAACTTTACATAAATTTATGCATAAAGAAATAACAAAAACATATTAACACAACAAACCTTAACAAAGTGCAAGTGCACATGAAATAAGTTGACAAACATATATATTACTAATTGTATTAATATTAATATTAGGGGCAGTTGTGACCTAATGGTTAGAGTTGTGGGTTCGAGTCTCGGTACCAGCAGGGATTGTAGGTGGGGGGAGTGAATGACCAGCGCTCTCTCCAACCTCAATACCACGACTGAGGTGAGACCCTTGAGCAAGGCACTGAACCCCCCACTGCTCCCTGGGCGCCCCAGCAAAAATTACTGCCCACTGCTCTGGGTGAGTGTGTTTGTTCACTACTCACTGCTGTGTGTGCACTTGGATGGGTTAAATAAAGAGCACAAATTCCGAGTATGGGACATCATACTTGGCTACACGTCACATCACTTTTCACTTTATATTATTTTATCCTGCTTAATTTGTTTTATAATTGTTATTCACACCTTTTTTTATCAACTTTTCCAAGGCATTAACAAAAAGCTTCATACAAATGCAAAATTTTACATTTCCCCCCCACCCACTTCCACCACAATAAATTAAAACATATATAAAAATGTATAATAATAATAGTAAATAGAAATACAGAATACAAAAAAAACTAAAAAACATTTTGTGCCCAAATGAAAACATCAATTCACCTTTATGACCTTATTTTGACTGAGAAATGGAATATGAAATGGAATATTTGTATGTTTTAAAAATCCTTTGTTACATCAGGACTATTTATGCAAAATGTAAAAAAGCTAAAATGTGATTAAA
>NW_015551077.1:893584-904567 GCF_001515605.1 Sinocyclocheilus anshuiensis | reverse complement strand
TGTGGCACACACACATATACATACATATATACATATATATACATATATATATATATATATATATATACATACAAAAAATGACAGAAATGTGACCAATAACAGCACCAAAAATATAGTTTCCCTTATAAGTTCATAGAAATTTTAACCTAAAACACTGATGTTGAACAAGCATCATGACATCATAAAAATGTTATTTGAATGTGGGTGTCCTTATAGGTAAACATGCCACAGTCAATCATTGTTGGACACATTACTGGACATCATTTTTTGAGCAGCAACAAGATTTAAATCCAGCAGATTTGGCTAACTAGAGCCAGTAGAGATTAGCATTGCCTCATTGTTACTGGTGGACAGTTAAGGATTAAACTGATAAAATACCACAAAACTTTAGGGAAGAATCCCCTAGCAGATGTTCCCTACAGCCTATGTACTGTACAAAAGAAATATGATTCATTTTCATATGAAGAGACACATAAAAATTTTTAGATACAGATACAGTAGATGTTAGCATTCCTTCATATTTTGTATTGTGTGTAGTCAAAACTAAGTAATGTCCTTATGGATCAATGGTCATAATAAAAACAGTTGTTGACCCATGAAATCAATATTACTTACTGACACTTAGAAGCCACTTGTAGCCAAGTCACCAAATAAAAAAAAAATAGAAAAGATCAATCAATAGTTAGCCACTGTCATTTTTGGAGATGTGATGCTAACCGAATTCTTTAAGTCATCAATTTTAAGGGAGAACCACAAAAGAGAAGAGATGAGAGCAAGAGAGAGATAGATGGAGAGTTATGACTCAACCCCAATCCTTTTGTTTGTTCGTTTCTCTCCACACTTGTTGCAGATGGAGCTAATACTGAGTGTGACTGATTGATCCACCCCTAGATGGACAGTAAAGATTAAGAGGATGACAAATAGGCACTTGCTTACACAGCGCTTGCTGCTAATCCCTTTGTCTTCCTTTAGGGAGCCCACGGTAGCCTTAGAGTCACTCATTGTCCGGCACCAGGAGGAGGTGACAGACCTCACTGCACTTTACAAAAGCAACAGACAAGAAGTTCTAGAGGACAGAGATACCCAGAGTCAAGACTGGACCATCAGGATAGAGACTGAGGGACCTTGAAGAAACATCTAACATTGGTGCAATTCTCAGGGCTGGGCGGATCTCTTTGAGGACCCTCTAGGATTCCAGTCAACATACCTGGGACAGATATTTTAGCCTTAAAAAGCCTAATCCTTCTAAGTGTACACTTTTACACTACATTAAATGGAGGATCCAATGTCAGAAATGTCCATGATACCTTTTGCATCACCAACAGAGTCTTCCAGGAGCAACTCTACGGATGAGAGCCAAGAGGGTGAGTAACTGCTTCTTCAGTTTAGCTTGCAGTGGACATGCAACAAAGAGTAAAGACTCTTGCAATCAAGGACCTTTCAATTTTTTTGGTATTCTTGAATTTCCATTTGAATATCTTACAGAAAGCCCTAAAATACAATATTCTCAAGCAAGGTTTACCTCAGCAAGTATGAAATGGCAGTTGGCATGCCAAGTAAATGCTGTCTTGTGATTATCAACTCTTAATGATTGGATTGGAAATAAGCAATTGTGACCTGGAATAACAGAGAGTTGTTTCCTATGCTTTCCCAGGTAAAAGCCCTGCTCCTGGCAAGGTCTTGAATTTGGGACTTCTCTGTAAAGTGTGTTCTGACACTAGCAGCGGGAAACACTACGGGATACATGCTTGCAATGGTTGCAGTGGCTTTTTCAAGCGCAGTGTGAGGCGCAGACTCATCTACAGGTGAGAAAACACCTCGCATATTCACTCTCAGAATAAAAGGTACAAAAGCTCACTGGGACAGTACCCATTCAAAAGGTACACTATTGTACCTTCTTAACCCCTAAAGGGTGCATTTTAGTACCTTAGCTTTTGTACCTTTTGTACCATTTTTTTTTTTAGAGTGTTCAAAATTGGGAGCAGAGAAGCTTGAAGGTAGAATCTTCCATAACCTTCCTTATTGAAATTTACAGATGTCAAGCTGGTACAGGCATGTGTCCAGTGGATAAAGCCCATCGGAATCAGTGCCAGGCCTGTCGTTTAAAGAAATGCCTTCAAGCCGGCATGAACAAGGATGGTTAGTCAACTTCTTAAAGGGATTCCTCACTTTCTTCCTCGTAGTCTTCACTTTCTAAACCTTTCCGTCCATCTCCTCTCAGCTGTTCAGAATGAGCGTCAGCCCCGCAGCACTTCTCAAGTCAGGTTAGATGCTCTGGATATGGGCAATGACAAGGAACACCTCACCACCACCCTGGAGCCCACCTCCTCGTCCACCTGCACTGTGATCAACCGCCCACTTCTGGGCTCCAACATCAGCTCCAGCATCAGCTCCACAGATACTAGCCAGCACTCCAACAGCCCCAAGAATGGACATCGCTTCATGGCCAGCCTGATGACAGCTGAGACCTGCGCTAAGCTGGAACCAGAGGACGGTAAGGAATGAGACCACCTTGTTCAACTTAGAAAAGTTTTGTTGGTGAACACCATGCCTATGTCCGAAATCTTGGAGATCTGATGCTAACAAGGTGCTTCTAATGTTTACCTAAAGCTCCCTTTGAATTTTAATTTGTTGTAGATCTTTTTATGATGTTATGGTGCCTTGGAAAGCAGCCTGAAACCTCTTTACACTCTCAGTAAAAAATGTGCAAAAATTGCACTTTTAGTGGTACAACAGCTTGATACTGAGGTGGTACCTCTTCAAAAGGTACACATTTGTACCTTATTTATCCCTAAAGGGTGCATATTAGTACCTAAATAGTACATTTTACTGGGGGCAGTCGTGGCCTAATGGAAAGAGAGTCAGACTTGTAACCCGAAGGTTGTGGGTTTGAGTCTCAGGTCCGGCAGGGATTGTCGGTGGGGGAAGTGAATTACCAGCGCTCTCTCCAACCTCAATACCACGACTGAGGTGAGACCCTTGAGCAAGGCACTGAACCCCCCACTGCTTCCCGGGCACCGCAGCATTGGCTGCCCACTGCTCCGGGTGTGTGTTCACGGTGTGTGTGTGTGTGCGTGTTTGTTCACTACTCACTGCTGTGTGTGTGCACTTGTATGGGTTAAATGCAGAGCACAAATTCCAAGTATGGGACACCATACTTGGCCACATGTCACGTCCTTTCCTTTCCTTTCCTTAAAAGCACCTTAGTAGTGTCTTTAGTATCTTTTGAAAGCATACTGTCCCAGTGACAGCTTTTGAACCTGAAAGTGTACGCTTAAAAAGGACAATTTTGAACCTTGTTTGCCCCCGAAGGTGCATATTAGTACCTTAAGGGTACATATAACTACTCTAAAGTACACTATTATGTACACTTTAGGTACTAAAATGCAATTGGGGTAAAGAAAGTGCAAAGGTGTACCTTTTGTACCTTTTTTCTAAGAGTGCACCTTTTAGGGGTATGTAAGGTGCAAAGATGTCCCTTTAAGGGTGCTTGCCTAGTGAAAGTTGCTGTACTCCTAAAGGTACAGTTATATTCTGACAGTGTATGAGGCACCTTTATAGACAAAATGCTACCTGTTAAGTCATTGACTGACTAGATAGTGAGGCAGTAGTGCTCCATGGCTATGCCGGTCTGCCTACAAGACCAACACTACAGTAGTATAAACCAGCAGCTGGGAAGTTTATGCTGGTCTAAGCTGGCCTTTTCAACAGGCTAATAACTCTTAATCTATACTTTATCAGTTCAATATTTTGTTTGTAACAGTGGATGAGAACATTGATGTGACCAGTAATGAACCTGAAAGGAGTTCTCCGGAGTACGGCAGTGCTCTCTACCCCTCACGTGGATCAGAGAGTGTATATGAGACCTCAGCCCGCCTACTCTTCATGTCTGTTAAATGGGCCAAGAACCTGCCGGTGTTTTCCCATCTACCATTCAGAGACCAGGTGAGAGTCTATTATTTCTCACTTTACACACCAGATGAGCATTTTCCGACTGGATCAAAAATTAAAGTAAATTTTGTTACCATTAGCACAATAGTTGTTGATTATTAATCCAGAAACAGAGAGATTTAAAGCCAAAGAAACCATAGTTATGTTGTTTTGCCCACAAACTGTACTATTTTCAGACATACTGTATAATCGGTAGGTGCAGTTATCTGTCAGTGCCACTCAAAATAGCAAATATTGTTGATTAATCTGCCTAACTTCAGCTGACTGATCCATACGTTTACTCTGTGTGATTTTAGGTGATTCTACTTGAGGAAGCATGGAGTGAGCTGTTTCTTCTGTGTGCAATTCAGTGGTCGCTACCTCTGGACAACTGCCCCCTGCTGTCCCTGCCGGACCTCTCACCCCCAGGCCAGGGCAAGGGAAGCCCCACTGCCTCGGACGTGAGGGTCTTGCAAGAAGTGTTTAGCCACTTCAAGCCCCTGCAAGTGGATCCAACTGAGTTTGCATGCTTGAAAGCCATTGTTTTGTTTAAACCAGGTAGGTTTTACTCTCTTCTTGCCACAAGGGGGCATAAATGTTTGCCTATATTACATGAACTGAGTTGGTGTTCTGGGTGAGTAATCGTTGCATTCTGTTACAGAAACACGAGGACTTAAAGACCCAGAACAGGTGGAGAACCTACAAGATCAGTCCCAAGTGCTGCTAGCTCAACATATCCACACTCTTTACCCAAGTCAAGTCGCCAGGTGAGCAAATATACAAGCATGCATTTGCGTAAAGAAGTTAAAAAGTCTTTTTGAGAGTGGACACGACTAATGCAAATTATTCTGATGAATCTCTTTCCTTGGCAGGTTTGGCAGACTATTGCTTCTCCTTCCATCCCTTCACTTTGTGAGCTCAGAAAGAATCGAGCAACTTTTCTTCCAGAGAACCATCGGGAACACGCCCATGGAGAAACTCTTGTGTGACATGTTCAAAAACTGAGGAGCTTTTTTTCTAAAAGACTGTT
This sequence comes from Sinocyclocheilus anshuiensis, assembly GCF_001515605.1. Lineage (NCBI taxonomy): Eukaryota > Metazoa > Chordata > Actinopteri > Cypriniformes > Cyprinidae > Sinocyclocheilus > Sinocyclocheilus anshuiensis. The sequence continues at coordinate 899,607 of NW_015551077.1, read as the reverse complement.
TTTAGAGGAGTAAACTCCTCAAGACGTTAGGTGCTTTGCTTTACTGCCATGCTAGTTATGATGCCAATGAATCTGCCTGAATGCTAAAAAAGTGCAAATGTATATAGGCCACATTATTCTTTTGCATAGGTTGCTTATTTTGCCTCATCATGTCATACTTTATGTCTCTCTTTTTTGTGTCACTGTAGTTTTTATACCCATAAGATAATTGCTCATAAGTCTATGCATTTCCATTATGTGGAATCTCAGATATTTGGCACAGCCTGTTTATGTATATCATGTTGAGAATGCAAATTGCCTTTCAAGGCCATTGTAATGCTAGATTATTTACAATATGATGGTGAGCAGTTTTTGAATCAAAGTTTGAAAGAAATTGTTAACAAATACACTTTTTGAAGGGGGCACTTTTGTAAAAGTTGTAGGATGTATAAATAAAATGTATTATTCATCTTTCTGAATTTTATTTTATTTCCCAAAACAATCCTTTTTAATGATAATATTAGGCCTATATTCCAACCGTTGCATGTTACTTCCATTACTCTAGAGGGTGCCATTGCTATGGTTACATTGGCCCCCAGCGTATGACGTCACATTAGACGTTCGTGTTAGTGTTTCTTGTTTTGACTGTCTCGCCATGGATTGAGCTCAAAATAGCCTTTTGTACAATAATATACTACATAATATATATAATATCATATTCATCCCGGAGGACTCTTCTGACACGGCATGACAATGTTGGGGAAGTCTTCGGGTTATGAGTATCAGTGTCTGTCGCAGAGAGATACAGTGTGCAGTGACACTCCTGGACTGTTTTCATCTCATGCTGCATTCACTTACAATAATTATGATCAGAGAGGACTTTCATTCGATTATGTGCCTAAAGTCTCTCAAAACGACTTCACAGGTATTCACTCCATGGTGACACACATTACGGTGCACATATTAAATATACAAATATGATTATTTTTATAGGATTCATTTAGCTAATTTTTGTAATTGATACTACGTCTGTCTCTCTCTCTCTCTCTCTCTCTCTCTCTCTATATATAATATTCTATTCAGTAGTTCAGTAGTACAAACATATATATTTAATAGTTAATATTAGTATTATGTATATATGTGTAATATGTAATATACTATTTGATGCTTTTTTATGTGTGTGTATATTTATTAGTATTAAATTAAATATATTCATATAGTCATTTTTTTACTTGTAGTAATAGCAATAGTACTAATATTTAATGCTTATATATACATATTACTTATAATTTTTTGATAAATAATAATTATGCTCTTTTCATAACAGATAAATCTCAAGGATTGTTGTCCTGGATTTGCAACTTGATCGTAATGTTCCTAGTTTTGATATTTACCTTCATAACTTTTCCCATATCTGGATGGTTTGTCCTAAAGGTCAGAACATTTGTAGGAGACTTTTAGTCTTTTTTAAGTGCTTATTAAATATACAGTATCATTTTCAGGTTGTACCAAACTATGAGAGGATTGTTGTTTTTCGTCTGGGCCGGATCCGTCCTCCTAAAGGTCCAGGAGTGGTTCTGGTTCTGCCCTTGATTGATCAGTGGCAGAAAGTTGACTTGCGGACCAGAGCCTTTAACGTCCCACCATGCAAGGTACAGTGAAATAACAATGCTAGTCAGATTATGTTTAAAAACTCATCTTTCTGTATACCAAGTATTTTGAGATTCACACAATTTTCCCTGCCAAAAGGTAACCACCAAAGATGGTGGTCTGGTGTCGGTTGGTGCGGATATGAGAGGGTGAGAGACAATAAGAAATGTACTTTTAAAGAGATAGTTCACCCAAAAATGAACATTTGCTGTTAATTTACTCACTCTCAGGCCATCAAGATGTAGGTGACTGTTTTCAGCAGAACAGTAAAGAAGATTTTTAGCTGAAACCGTGGTTATTGGTGATTCATAAAATGCAAGTCAGCGGCTGCCTGTCTTTGAGAATAAAAAAGCATATCAAGGAATACAAATTAATACCCGTGGCTCCTGACAATATATTGAGGTCTTATGAAGCGAAACAATCAGTTTGTGCAAGAAACTGAACATTATTTACAGCATTATTACCTGTAATCCAGAGCCTCAGGCAGACAGGGAAATTTGATTATTTTACGCTCACTGATTCTTTCGGACAGTGCTTCACGTCAAAACATAGCTAATCATTTGCGTATCTGACTCTGAGTATCCCATATGTTGTCAGTTTGTGATGTTAAAGCTTGCAGGTCAGCGGGAAACTTACAGCTCATATATTATCCTCTCATGCAGTTACAGATGCAGCGTTTTGACTGAACCATTTCTACTTCTGATGCATGAAATGAGAACATATTTTTATCATTTTCTGGATCATGAATGAGTCTGTGTTTGTGATATATTTGCTTACTGCGTTTATATGACCACTTGTGTTTTATTGGCTTATTAAGCATAATCAGCTTAAGAACATGTAAACGCACTCATTGAGGACCATAAAAACATTCATTTTGCCCCTTCATTCAAGTGTTCAGTTCACAACTGTGCATATCAGCGGCTCATCAGTCCGAGTCTGTTTCCTCAGTTCAGTGACTGTCGGAGGAAGTGGAGCACTGAATGAGTTTATTCATCATAGGATCACATACGCCGGTATTTCGGCTCATTTCGAGTCGGAGTGACTGTCAGGCGTCTGAAAGTGAGTTTTAATTGAGTAACTTGTAGATTTGTGCTGCTCGAGCTGCAAACTGATTCAGACGCTTCAGTCCGATTTGGTGAACTGGTTCAACTAGTTCACCAAAAAGAACCAGTTCAAAAGAATGATTCGTTCGTGAACCGGACATCACTCCAGACCATTTGTCTAAGGCTCTGGATTACAGGCAATAATGTTGTAAATAATGTTCAGTTTCTTGCACAGACCGATCGTTGTGCTTCAGAAGACCTCAATATATCGTCAGGAGCCACAGGTATGAATTTTGTGTTTGTGTAGCTTTTTTGACTCTCAAAGTGCTGGTAGCCATTGACTTGCATTTTATGAATGATCTGTATTCCATCATTTTTACTGAGATTGAGTTTTTGAAGTGCTTGTGTGCTACAGATGGACATGAATGAGATGACGAAGCCGTGGGGGCTGGAGGTGGACCGTGTGGAGCTGATCCTGGAGGGGGTGCTCCGGGAACCGGATGGGGGTCATGCGGGGCCCGTCATTATGCCCCCCTCTGTTCCTGGGCTGGAAGGACTCACCGGACCCATACCGCAGCTCGCAATGCACTTCCTGAGCCAGACGGCTGCGTCTCAATCCAGTCAAGGTGATGGTAGACACCTCCACACTTTCATGAGCAGACAGGATTATAGACAGTTCCTAAAAGATATGAAACAATTCTTGTCTTGATTTTATGATGAAAAGTTGCTAGGTGATTGCTAAGGTGTTCTGAGTTAGTTGCTAGGGTTTTCTGGGTGATTGCAAGGATATTTGCATGGCTGTTTTTTTCAAGCCAGCATAATAAACAGAATCTCATATTGTGGTTTCTCCAGATTCAGTGAGTTTTGCAGATGAGCTGTGTGTTGATGGACTGATGGATACGGTTCAGTCAGTGCTGTCAGAGCAGCTGGTTCATCAGGTGCAAGCCTCGTACTGCTTTCAGATCACCACTGACTCTGGACAGATCAACAGCTACTATGTGGACCTGACACAAGGTAAGACTGAGAGAAACAAAAAAACACTTTTTACCAATGCCATTTCACTATCTGCAACAGCTCTGTTGCAGGGTTATTATACTGTAATTATACTAAAGCTACAACCATAAAAAAATTGCGTTACTTGAAGTAAAATAAACCATAACTGAAATAAAATGCAGGATACAAAACATTTTTCAGAGCAACATTTCTAATTTTCTTTTAGTTTAATTTGCTGTACTAAAAAAGCTAAAACTTAATTAAAAACTAAGTTAAATAGTTAAAAATGACAAAAACACAAAACAAAATTACTAAAACTTTAGCTAAAATTTAAATTAAAATGTAAAATATAAAATTCAAAATAAATTCAAAATTTGAACAAGAAACTATAATAGTATCTGAATTATACTAAATAACACTGGTGTAACTACACTGAAATTGCTGAATCGCTGCCCACTATTTCAGTGGTGCTGGTTCCGAAAGTATTTTTTCCTTTCATTTTTCCTATAGGGATTTAAAGGGGACATAACACGCACAGTTTCTGCCAATCTCATGACAACCAAGCAACCAGCGGCCGACAGTGAGTTTACCACCTTTGATCATCTTAGCCTTCTCAAATGCCTAGAATAACATTTTCTCACTGCGGCTCTCTGATTGGTGGAACTTTCTGTGCAGCATCATGGGTAATGTAGTTTTTAACCAGGGATTCTGCTGTTAAACACTATTATTTAAAACATAAGTTGAAATACTGTGAACTGATGGCTTCAAAAAAAGGATATATCATCAATTTTTTTTTATCATCAAAGTTTTTTTAGCATAGTTTTTATTATTATGTTTCTTACATTGTGTATGTATGTGTGTGTATAGTTTGTGTATGTATAGCATTGCACTGTCTTGGCATTCATTGTGGACAGCAAAGTAAGAATTTCATTGCTCAGGGAAACTTGTTTTCCTCACTGGGCATATGACAATAAACGCTTTGAATCCTTGAATCCTTGAATTAACAACCTCTGAGCTCACAGTTTTTATAGGTTTATTAGTTATTGGTGAAACATTGGAGAAAATGAATGGCATTTTTACTTCCGGAACCAACTGTTGCATGCCATTCTGAACCTATATAGGAACAATATCACATCGGAGCCGTGGTTTAGTGATTGTGCTCAGTGGGGTGATTTGGATTTGAGTCAGGCTTTGAACATCTATGAAACCCTTTCTATGAGGCAGATGTGTTACTAAATGAAAAAGAGGGTAAGATTAATGAGTGCAGGTCATGGTGCATAGAAAAGATTTAAAAAATGCACTTTTACGCAGTGCTTTAATCTACAGTATGAAAAAGTTCAAACACGCCATAAATATAATATAATCCATAATCCCATTGATTACATGGCAAGAAAATGAATGACCACATATTAAGATTTGGGTTGATTTGGCCGTTTGGGGACAGTTTTGTGCGTTGGATTGAAATCCCCTGAATGCTGTCTCAGCGCTGTGCTGTGTCTGTGTCGAGGTGCTGGAGCGTGTGGAGGGGGCGTCCCGCCATGACCTGTTGGCCATGTTTGAGGGCGGCCTGCGACCGTTTGCGGCCTACAGCAGTGGTAGACTGAGAGTTCAGGGAGATCTGAACACTTCTATGAAGCTAGAGACACTCATCAAGCTCCTCAAGACCACATGATGTCATTTATAATGCTTTAGTTTGCTGTGGTTTCATTTCAATTTAATCAAAAGCCTTTTGTTAAATATTTAAGGTTAACACTTTGAACGTTTAACATAGGACTTATTATATTTTTAATTCATTTTATTGTGAATGCATAGAATTACATTTGCTGGTGTGTCGTCGTTTATTTATAATAGTGTGGAGTGTCATGCGACCCAAGTATTTCAAATCATGCATGTACACAATAGATTGTTTATTCAAAATCTAATAATTACTGACTTGTCTTGACATTACAGAAATATATTTTCTAATAAATGTATATAAAGTGAATCTTGGATTATTTATTGCACACACACTTAGCAACATCCTTGAGGTTTGTGTTTGTAGGCTGATTTGTTGCCTTGCTCAAGGCTGACTGTCTCTCAACCTTTGACCCCCTCATATTTGCTGCCCTTGGACTCACTGCATGACTGTTTATACAGAAACGACACAAGGTTATTCCACTATAAGCATCTCAGTGTAGGCCTACATGTTTTTGTTCACGTGAATGAGTAACTAGTAACCTTACTGCATATATATATATATATATATATATATATTATACACTGAACAAAATTATAAACGCAACACTTTTGTTTTTGCCCCCATTTGTCATGAGCTGAACTCAAAGATCTAAGACTTTTTCTATGTACACAAAAGGCCTA
>NW_015551077.1:889562-893372 GCF_001515605.1 Sinocyclocheilus anshuiensis | reverse complement strand
GTGTCGTTTTCACACACACACACACACACACACACACACACACACACACACACACACATATATATATATATATTCTGTTTGTATAAAAATACAGTAAAAGCAGTAATATTATTAAATATTATTATTTAAATAAATTTTAATATGCAATTTATTGCTGTGATCAAAGATGAATTTTCAGCATCATTACTCCAGTCTTCAGTGTCACATGATCCTTCAGAAATCATTCTAATATGCTGATTTGGTGCTCAGTTATCAATTATTATTGGTGATCAATTATTAATAATGGTTCTTATTGTTAGCAATGTTGAAAACAGTTGCTTAATATTTTTATGGAAACTCTTGATATATTTTTTTCAGGATTGTTTGATGAATAGAAAGTTCAGCCAAATATTGAAATATTCTGTAACATTATAATATATAATGTTATATATATGTATGTCTTTACTGTTACTTTCAATCAATTAAATGCATCCTTGCTAAATAAAAATATTAATTTCATTTTTCTTTTCTTTCTTTTTTTTTTTTTCAAATCTTACTCCAAACTTTTGATGGTACGCTTTTCATAAAAATATGAAGCAGCACAACTGTTTTCAACATTGATAATAATCAAAAATGTAATAATAATATTTCTGATAATAATCAGAAGTAGAAAACCGTTATTTTACATGGTAATAATATTTCACAATATTACTGTTTTTACTGTATTTTTGATCAAATAAATGCAGCTTTGGTGAACATTAAGAGACTTCTTTCAAAAACATTCAAATCTTACAGACAATGGTCTTAATAATGAAGAATATTCCACAAATGCTAAAAATATTGCATATATATATATATTAGTTTCAAGTCTGAGTAAGGCTGTCCCAATAAGTTAGGGGTGGTTTCTTTGCAGATGTCCTCGGGACACTTCATCATCGTTGGCGTGTGGAGTGTGAAGTCATATAAAACACAAGGCCGCTGATCATGAGTCAGCTGGAGAGGAGCGTCAGAGCGGGACAGTGAGTGTGTGAGAGAGGTGATGTCCCGCTGCAGTCTGAGGGCCCGTCTGGCTCAGAGTCTGTCCAGACAGGTCAGAGACTCTCACACAGGACGGGTACCTGCCGTCAGAAGCGACAGCTCTGCCCTACAGCCCTTCAGTGAGATTCCTGGACAATGGAAGAACAGCATGGCCAATCTCTACACGTTCTGGAAAATTGATGGCCTCAGGAATATCCACCGGATTATGCTGCACAATTTCAAAATGTATGGTCCTATTTACAGGTAAAAAGATATTCATTAAGACTTATGATAGTCTGTGCCATATACACAACAAGGTTATTATGCTGCGTTTTCAACATATTTTTAGTTCAGCACTCAGATTCAGACAAAACTAAATATCCAAAGACATGCTTGCAGAAAGACGTTAGCAGTATTTTTTCCCTACTATCCAAATACAATATTATTACAATACAATAATATTACATAATTATACAATAATATATACAGTAGCATTATATCATTATTTTAACTGTGTGTGTGTGTGTGTGTGTGTGTGTGTGTGTGATTTCCAGGCCTAAAAATGTATAGAAATTAATTAATAGAAGTAAAAAAAAAAGTAAATACTCATGCACATTTCTTCTGTGAAAAATGTCATTTGAGATGTTTTTATTTATTATTAAAAAACAGGAGTGAGGATCTAAAGTCCATGTTTTTGTTTTATTTTGTTCCTTTTCTTTTCTACCTAAATATTTTGACCACCACACAAACATTGAAAAAATACTTTTAATTTAGAAAAAAAGACTTTTAATTTAGAATTAAATTAAATAGTATATAAAAATTGTGAATTAATATATTAATGTATTTTATTGTATATTTCTATATAATTATTTTTATTTATATTTACATTTAATTTTCTATATACGTAATAATAATAGTAATAATAATAATAATATAAAAAGTGTGAGGCCACTGACCCTTATACAAAAAAAACAAAAAACATATATAATGGTTGTAGTGTACCAGTACAATCATTCTGGACAGGGAAAAAGTTGGGTACTATGAGAGTGTGAACATCATCAAGCCTGAAGACGCTGCTGTCCTGTTCAAAGCTGAGGGTCATTATCCCAAGAGACTCAGGGTGGAAGCGTGGACCTCTTACAGGGACTACAGGAACCGCAAATATGGCGTCCTGCTCAAGTAGGCACCGTCTATCCATATCTGCTATAAGCACAGACCGAGATGCAGCTCTTCCTTATTCACGTATGTGGATTTCTAAAGGGAGGAACATCATATCCTCTTAACTGTCAAAATAACGTTGGCGGATTTTCTTCATTATTTGTCGTTTTGTCATCTTTATAGATGCTGGAGAACTTCAGGTTTGAGAAGCAGAGGCAGGTGGAGGTCAGGAGCACGTTTGAGCTCATCTTGCTGCCTGAGAAGCCCATCATGCTCACCATCAAACCGCTGAACGCCAGCAGATAGCGGAGCTGCAAACAGGAAATGATGTCAAAGACAGAACTGGATGGAACACTGAGCTTTGAAGACGGGAAAAATTCAACTCTGACATGAAATGCCTGTGAAAAGTTTGGACTCAGTTTATGTTTCTTGCGGTCTTAGATAGTTCACACAAAAATGAAAATTCTGTCATCATTTACTCACCCTCGTGTTGTTTCAAACCTGTATGAGTTTTTTCTTCTTCTGTGGAACACAGAAGATATTTTAAAGAATGCTAGGAACACCGAGTCATTTTTGAAAGTATCTTCTTTTGTGTTCCACAGAAGAAAGAAAAGTTTTGGAATGACATGAAGGTGAGTAAATGATGAAAAAGATCAAATATTTTGTGAAAAAAAAAAATTAATAAATAAAAATAAAAATTTCTTGGTATTCTTACATTTCTGTTATTCTAAAATAGCATTCATAAAAATGAGTAAAGCAAGTGAGCCCAAACTTTTGACTGCTACAGGATGTCTTGTTATATTTATTTCAGAAAAGCAAATAAAAAAATAATAATTTATGTATTCTAAAGTATTTATATATATATATATATATATATTATAAAATGACTTGAAAATATTCTGTAATGTTTTTAATTAATAAAATTTAAGAAAATTACATTACTATAAATTAGGGCTGTGAATCTTTGGGTAGACAGCGAATCAATTCGATTCACGATTCATAGGTTTTCGATTCGATTCAAGAACGATTTTTGCAAATTCAGAACGATTCACACAGTTAAATTCGATTCGATTCGATTCTGCATTCTTTTTCACATTTTGTCACACCAAGGGTGTAGCCATCATTTCAGAAATGACAGAAATGTCAAATACAATAATTTTATGCATGTATGTATTATTTAATTTTTTTTCTTATCTCTTACTTTAAATTTACCTTAAGAAATCAAATACACTGCTGGACAATAATCAATCATTTGTAATCAATAATCTTTTCCTAATGGCAATTTTATGATTGTTTCATATACTACAAACAATTATTTCAATTTTCTGCACAAAATAAGGTAGAAAATATACTTTATAGTTTCTATTCTATAGTTTTCAATTAGCACTGCATCATTCATAAATTGTATTTATTTATTGTGTTTATTGTCTTAATGTTTCATCAGTTCATTCTGCTTTTTATTCAGCTTAGCTGCAGATAAAGCCTGGCACGTCTTAAGTTCTTTGAGCACGAGATATCACTTCTCTTTCAGTGCGAAAACTTCTTTATCTCATTTTCATAAAATAAAATGCTATAGTATTTAACTTTTCCTCTCCATCGGCGAATGATGATTCTAAAAGAAAAGGCACCCGATGTCTGTTTGCTATAGCAACGAAC
>NW_015551077.1:873390-889314 GCF_001515605.1 Sinocyclocheilus anshuiensis | reverse complement strand
ATAGAAATTACGATTCATTCGATTCTTAGCGTTTTAAATCGATTACTGTCCGAAATCGACAATTCACGATTCAAAAATCCATGTTTCAAGATCAGTGCATTGCATCGTCAGGGTTTGTAATCGATGCATCGAGAAAACGAGTGAATCGTTACACCCTTACTATAAATGTTATAATTTTTCTTATGTAAAAAAACAAAACAAAACAAAAAAAAACACACAAAAATACATATATTTTCCACCGTAATTGTTAAAATACTAACACGGATGAGATGTGGTCACTTCAGAGGTTCCAGTTGCCTGTGTAGAGTATGTCCAAGTACAGAATCAGTCAAACTTTTCTGTCATGAAATAAAAAAGGATGACTTCTTCAATAGATGATACCATTAGTATAGTATAGTTCAATCATGACAACTCTCAGAATAGTTATAGCATGTTAATGGATGTGACAATGTGAATTTATTTGGTCTTACCTGACTAGACCTGCTACACATGCAAGTATGGACTTGCTACTGCTTATAGATACACAGACATGCTGCTGTTAGCAAGTAAGATATGCTGCTATGAATAGGCATATATAAATCCACTAGACAGGTGGTGCTGGGGGAGGTGGAGGGTTTCAGATAAACTCTGATACCGCTGCAGGACCAGCTTACAGTGAAAAACAGATTATTTAAATGTTAAGAAAGCAAGCTCATTGGCTGCAGAATCAGCCAATCAGACCAATCAGCTTGTGCCATGTATTAAAAGATGTGATTGCTGGCAGATTGCAGGGACATATCAGCCCCTGTTGAGACAAATTTGGAATTACAAGAAAAAATCTATATAACACAAATCTACCCGATAAAATGAATTTAGCTCTGAGATCAAAAGAAGCAAAACTAATGGTTGTGAACACAGTGCAACGTGGGAGGAGTAAAGAAGCTGAAACCTCATGTGGAATTTGTTGGAGGCCAACTGGGAAAAGCCACAATGTGTTCATCAACTTTATGAGACGCTACTGGTAGAATAAAGACTCATTTTCTTGAAAGACTATAGACTGTTGCTTGAGAACATTGTTTGTTATCACTAGCAGTTTTAGCGTTCATATGCTAATTAGCCATGTGCACTAAGCGCATTTGATTCAATATTGTTATTGAACTGCTATGTGAAAAATACTCTGCTATTTAAACGGTGAGTATTGTAGCAATGTTGCTTGTAGTTTAAATGAGTTAAAATATCCTCAGATGTATTTATTGATCTAAAAGCACAGCAGCGTCTCTACTTCCTCCGCAAACTAAGAAGGAGAGTAACGCAATTTCAATTCTCTGTGTGTATGTGCTGTACATGTGGAAGAATTGACAATAAAGCAGACTTGACTTGACTTGACTTGACTTAAAAACTGTGTGTGCTAACTCATATAATTATATTTTTGTATGATTTGTGTTTTTCTGCATTGGTTATTAAGCTAAACCTCTGAATTAAGCACTGAATTTAAGCAAATGAATTAAGAAGATCAACTTGTTTTGTGGAAGATCTTCAGTAAATGGCTTCGGTGATCAAATATCAGATCTTTTGAGTTATTCCATGCGCCCTCTAAAGTTCACTGAAGCCTTTTTCAAGTTTGGGCAGACATTGAGGCTGGAAATCCCTGTATAACTTGAAAGCCTCAACCAACTAGAGTTCCATAACTGAAATAGATATACATTTCCTAGGTCAAACTACTACTAAGTTTAAATACACAAAGCAATCATACATACCACAGGTAGATCATGAAGAATCATGGTTGATGTTCGAGCGAATCTATGTTCATATTCACTGAGTCTGGTCAACATCTCTTGTTTTTCTTTCCCCCACTGTCTGGAGTTCTCTTTCAGCTGAATCAAAGGTGCATCAAAAACGTTTATTACAATTTCTTGTGTTGAGTGGAATGTCTTATTCCAATATTTGTGTTAACAAAAACATACATTCTGTGGCTACACTGGAACAATATGATAACTTTACTTGAATTTGCTTTAAAAGGGAGCTGCTGATTGTGTAGATTTCAGCATTTATGAAGTGATACAGAAATGATTGGGGAAAGAAAGCACAAACATGATCACCGACACGAGCACCACAACTCAATGTGTCAAGAGCTCTTGCACCAACCACTGCACCACAGCCCATTCCATAATTTACACTATGTATGGAAGTGAAATGTCTTCTGACAGCATTAAAGATCAAACCTGTTGTTCCAGTGTCCGGATTCGACCCCCAGCTCTCGCTAGCTGTGTCAATAACTCCAGCTTCTCGCTGTCTGAGAAAGGAACCACATAAGTGAGCAAAGTAGAAGTAAATATATTTAATGAATAATAATTAATTTGTATTAAATGTATTTTTTTTTCACTGAAAGCTGTCATATAGCTTCAGAGGGCATGAAATAAACCACTTGAGTTGCATGCAGAGGCGGACAGTAACTAAGTACATTTACTTGAGTAACATGACTTTCTTTTTTCAGACAGTTTATCAGTAATCACTCTTGTAGGGCTACATGAAGTGATTTCCCAGCATTTTTGAGCACTGACCAGTTGCAAATGTGGTATTTATTTACAACAATTCAATAATAAGAAGTTAATATTGTGGTATATATTAGACACAATATTGTCTGATTTTGCTAAATTGTGTAAGTGAAAATATTACCTATAAAGCCACAGAAGAACTGTTGTGCGTCTCCTAATAAAACACAAAAGGTGTTGGACTTGAAGCAGCACTGCAGACCATTCAAATAAGTCTTGCTGTTTTGCTTTTTTGTTAAAGCAGTATTGCTGTTGTAAAGTTATAGGCTACAGCTACAGTTGTGTTGCTGGGTTTTAAAGCAGGTTTGATTTTTTTTTCTTTCTCCTTATCACTCTGTATTTACAGGATTTCACTGTACTGTATTCGGTGTATGTAATGTATTCTAAGTTGCTAAGTATCAACTTTTACTTGTAATGGAGTAATATTTGACCAGCAGTATCTGTACTTTCACTCAAGTAATGGAGTTGAGTACTTTGTCCGCCTCTGGTTGCATGATTAGTTTCACGCTATCTATATGTTTGTTTTGTTCCTTTTTAAGAGTTTGAAAGTTTTGGACCCCATTGACTTTCATTCTATGAAGAAAAGCAGCTGAGACGTTCTTCAAAATATCTACTTTGTTTTATAATACATATATCTAATGTGTGTTTTTTTTTTTAAGTATAATGCCATCTTTTTTTGGGAATGGAGTGTTGTAAACTAAATATAACAAATAAAATAAATAAATAAACATAAATAAAATAGAAATATTAGATGGAAAATATATAATAAATATATAAGAAATGTTTCCTTGGCAACTAACTACACTAACTAAAGTTTAAGTTACAAGTTAGAAGTTCAAGTTACAGAAATATTAAAAACTAATAAAAATGACAGAAGTACATAACAAAATTACTAAAACTAAAATTAAAACTTAAAATATTAAAAAATATTTTAATAGGATATAAATTATACTAAAATAACACCACTGAATTACATTGCAATGAGAAGTTATGACAGATTTTTTTTTTTTTTTGGTGAATTATTCTTTTGTCCCAAACTCGTGAAATTGGTTGCTCTGATCGGGACGCTCAAACAAACCGAGAAGTGTATTTAGCTTGATTGTTTGGTAGTTTGATCAAATAAAATAAAAATAAAACAGCATGTTGTACAGAACAGCCAAATACCTTTTCCTGTTGGCGAACTGTATCCTCCAGTGCAGATATTTTACCACTACGGGCCTGATATTTCTTTAGCACAGCTTGCTGCTGTTGATGTGCTCTTTGCAGCTGGACAAACTCTTTCTCAATGTCGCTCTTCTGCAATAATCAAAATAAAGAGCTAAAACCTAATGAGTTCATGCAGTGGGTTAACTCAATTGCCAGGGGTCTATTAGGACTTCTGCTTGCCTTGTGTATTTTTTAGATTTGTATCAAATGCATCAAGCAATATGCCATGCGGTCTGGAGACAAATTGAATGAGCTGATACAATCAATGATCTTGGGAGGAAACCATTAATGCATTTGATACAGCATTTCCTTACTGCCAGCAAACATCACAACTGTATGCCAGTCAATGGACCCCATGAGTTTCAAAGAGGAAACACAGTCTCTGAGCACTGCTGCTGCTTTTATTAAAAACTTTAAATGATCCGAGGGAAAGTGGCATTGACTGACCCACCCTGATGAGCTCATTTTGAAGATGTTGGATTCTGTCCTTCTGGGCAGCTGCTTTGCTGCTTTCACTGGACAGCTTGAACTTCAGAGAGGCTGCAAAAAAAAAGTGCCATAAATTAATGAGTGCTTACTGAACCAGAAAACACACACACACACACATACACCTTAGGGTTACTTGCATGTAATTATGCATAATTAATTGTTATTATAATAGTAAGTACATGTAACATGTGTAACAAGGACACCTTAAAATAAAGTGTTACCTTGTATGGTAACACTTTACAAAAAGGTTCCATTAGTTAATGTTAATATATTAACTAACATGAACAAACAATGAACAATACATTTATTACAGTATTTATTCATCTTTGTTAATGTTAGTTCACGAATATACAGTTATTCACTGTTAGTTCATGTTAATTCACTCTGCATTAACTAATGTTACCAAGCACAACTTTTGATTTTAATAATGCATTAGTAAATGTTGAAATTAACATTAACTAAGATTAATAAATGCTGTAGAAGTATTGTTCATTCTTAGTTCATGTTAACTAAAGTAGTTAACTAATGAACCTTATTGTAAAGTGTTACCAATTGTTTAATGCACAGCTAGTTGTGCATTATCCCTTACTTAAAATCTAACTATTGAAATATATTAATAAATATAATCATAAAATATATTAATAGATGAATGATGGATTCTGAGCTCAGCTAAAAGTCAGTCTTTTTTTATAAGCTTTCTGAGGACTGCAAAAACATCAACAAATGGTGTGACTATGACACTGTGGAGATATTTTTGGAGAAAACATTCCAGACATTATCTAAACCCCTGAAAGCCACGCAGTGCATTCGCCATAGAGAGGAAATTAAGGCCGGCATTTGCCTTGAAGGCCTCAAAGGTCTTTGACGTGTCCTTTAAGCGGAGCCTTGTGTTTGTGTGTGTATGAGGGACGCAAACTGTCCTTCAGCAGATAAGGCAGTAAGTGCCTATCAGATTCCCTTAGCTAAATGAGAAGTCTTATCAGTCCTCAGCACGGCTCCGTGAGGACATGACACCTGTGCAAATCACGTCACGCTCACAACTTTTAACATCTGAAATGTGATACTCCAATAGTCACTTCCTAAAGTGAGCAAAACTTTTGTCTGATGGCCTTTAATTCTTTCTTCATGTACAAATGTACGTCATCTCTCCATAATATCAGTATGAGAAACAGTGGTGTTAGCCAAGCAAGCTAACTATTGCTAATACATACTTTAAGGTCCAGCTATAATATTTCAATTCGAATACAGTTCATATAAAGAGTTATTTGCAAGCTATATACCAATAAACATTTTGAGATCATGCACTCCAGACAAATTTCTTCTCAGGTAAGTGGGCCATTCTTTATTTATCAAAAATTATTCTGCATCTTAATTAAAAACACATAATATTTTAACACATATTATCAGACAAACATATTTAACAAACCCAAAATTATATAACCTATAGGTTATGAGTAAAATAAATAACGTGTAAATCCTCGTCTCAATTCATGTGTGAAATTCCAAACAACTGAAAGAACATGTTATGTTGACATTAAATTGGATGAAATCTGAATATCAGAATATTCAGAAATCAGAATATTGATAAAAATGAACTCTACACTATATTAAAAATGTGACTATAACACAAGCAACAACAAAAATGTAACTAAAAAAAAAAAAATTTAAAATGGTAAGCATACACTCTAAAAAATGCTGGGTTAAAAAGGGACAAACCCAGCTATTGGCCGTTGGGACAAAACAATCCAATAGCTGGGTTTGTCCCTTTTTAACCCAGCATTTTTTAGAGTGTATGTAAAAATGTTTTTCTGTCTATGCTCTCTAAACACTTTAAATGAACTTTAATTGTGTTCATATTTTAAGCTTTATATTCTGCATCTACATTTTGCTCCTCTCATCCTTTCTTCACTCCACAGATTGAACTTCGTGCCTCGACTTCCTTTCCATTCTCTCTTTCCTGTCTTCCATCTCTGACTTGAATTTCCTGACTGCACTCTCATTTCTGTTTTCTAAAAAAAGTTAATTATACATGTCAACTGTAAAATAACTAGTGAATGTTAATTTATTTAATGAATTTGAGTATAATTACTGAAGGTTAAAGGTCGGCCTACTTTACCTGAATCCCACTGGCCCACTTTATCTAACACATTCAGCCAAAGTGGGCCAGCAATATTTAAACACCTTACAAGAAAATTAGCAATTTAAAAAAATGGCGTTCTTTGCATTATATTCCCTGTTAACTGTAGTAACAAACAAAGCAGGAACTGTCCCAGTAATATTTGTTTCCATTTAGTGAGCAACCTTATAATTTAGAAATGAAAATCTTATGTTGAAGGGTTTTCCTTTAAGGTATGGCCACACCCACCAGTGTCATATTGCATCAACACAAGCTATTTTATCATTTAGAGAAATAGTGTCCCTTTAATTAAGAACCATTGTTATGCTCTGAAAGTGTAGATCCATTGAGCTCAGTACAATCAAACTTAAATGGCCCACTTTACCTGAATTCACCCCAATACTTTCTATAAAATATTAATCTTCAGAGCGTAATTTGTTAGTTTGTGCTATAGACATGCATGATACTTAAAATCAAGCGCTAAAGATTTTTCGTAACACCTTAGTGATGTCTGCTAAACAAACTAACTGTTGCTAATATTTACCATTGAGTATTAATGTTTAGAGTGTAATTTGTTTGTTCATCCTAAGGCCATGAATAATACCTAAAATTAAGCGTTAGTAAAAACCACTCTAAACATGTTAGTGCTGATTACGAAGTACGCTGGCTATTGCTAATACTACAGTCGAGTACTAATCAGAGCATAGGCCTACAGACATGATACCTAAATAAAGCACTAAAACCCACTCAGAACTAAATATTTGCTAATATGTACATTAAGTATTCATTTTTAGAACTAATTTGTTAGTTTGTGCTATGGACATGAATGATACCTAAAATCATGTGCTAAAAACCAGAACATGTTAGCAGAGTTTGCTCAGTAAGCTAACTACTGCTAATATTTACGGTTAAGTATTAATCTTCAGTGAGTAATTTGTATGTTCATGCTGCAGACATGATCTACCTCAACTAACACACTAAAAACCATTAATACCTTAGCTAAGTTTGCTAAGTAAGCTAACTATTGGTAATATTTAACATTAGCATTCATTTTCAGAGCGTAATTTGTTTGTTTGTGCTACACGATACCTCAAATCATGTGCTAAAACCCACTATGAACAACTTTTGCTAAGCAATAACTATTAATAATACTGACCATTAGGCCTAAGTACTAATCTTCAGAGCATAATTTGTTAGTTTTGTTACAGCCATGAATAATACCTCAAATTATTTGCTAAAAATCACTTAGAACTTTTTTTTTTGTGTCACTTCCTACCATTGTGGCGGCAAGTTCTGAAAATTTAAAAATCTAATAAATTATGGCAGAATGATAATATTATGCAAGAAAACTGGGATGATTATGCCAAAAATGTTGACTGGTTACCAGCTAGTTAATATTGTTGGTGGTAACTAAAAGGGCTGAAGAAATGGCAGCATTGTCTGTGGCTGGTGATCAGCTAAGGTTAACTGCTGAGGTGTATACGCATTAGAACAATGCCTTGACTAATCTTTATGCTTAAATGAGATTATAGAGGGAGGAATTATACCGATCCAGTCAGCAATCTTGGTCTTGGTCATGACGTCAGTGTCGGTGTCGTCCAGCAGGGTGAGGTCCTGATTCAGGGACAGGTCCCGCCGCAGCTGACTGTTCTCAGACTCCAGCGTGCTCACCTGAGAGCGCAGCGCCACGATGTCATCTGCCATCTTATGCATCACCATGCGATAGTTTTCCAGCTCCTGCAGGAGAAATAAAAATGGATTTGTAAACACATGACCTGCAAATATGGTTCTTTCATGTAATTTGCTGTTTATCTTAACATTGATTTTATTGAGATTAGAGCAACAGATTTTTTTAATCATCAATTATTAATTCATATTGACAACGTTTGAAAGCTTTAATACTCAAGATTCATTAATTAAGGGCCAGAAGTGGTGCTAGGGGTCTGTAATATATATATATATATATATATATATATAAAATAAATAAAAATTACATAAATAAATATAATAATAATAATAAAACAAAACAAGCATTATTTTAAGGCTCTCAAAGGTAAAGATTCCCCAGATTTTGCTAATATTTATTCTTTTAATTAATAAATTTAATAAAAATGACATTTTTCCCCCTTCATATTTTAACAATTTAGTACAATGACAATTTAAAAGCCAGTTATTTCATTTTGGAAACAGTTATTTAATTTTGTTGTCTAATTAAAATGTAATACCTTTCTCGCACAAGAAAATGGTTTAAGCTGGTCTCGCAGCTAAAGAAGTGGTCAAATCTCCTCTAAAGCAACCTGCTAAACCAGCTATGACACCAGCTAAAACCAGCCAACCAGTTTAGACTGGTTTTAGCGGGGGTTTTTTCTTCTTTTTTTTGCAGACTCCCTAACACCACTTGTGGCCCTCCCCAGCAGGAGGAGTATAAATGGATTTGTCTACATGAAATATAGCTGCCTTTATATTTTGGTAAGGGTGTTCATCATCACAAGGTAAGCATCGTATTTGGGGGTCACCATCAACAAGTTTAAAGATCCTGCATTCGTTTGACCATTATACCTCAATCAGATTAGACGCTATAGCCTACTGAATTTATCGCGGATGAAACCGAGGCTGTGAGGAATAGACTTACAGGTCCTCAAGTAATTCTCTTTTTTTTTGTAAGACATTTTGTAGGCTGAACAATCGGTATGTTGAAACAACAGTGCAATCCACTGAATGCTCTGTACTTCAGTCCCTCACAGCAAAAAAATGTAAATATGGCGCTACCCTGCAGTTTGCCGCCACTAGATGGAATCAAAGTCACATGTTCAGTCGAGATGCTGAGGGCTTCACCTCGCCAAAACAGGATTAACATCAGTCTGTTTGGATGCGACATTTGTCTGAACTCGACTATCTGCCTAATTAACATTCATTTGAATGCTTTGCTTAAACCATTTACTCATTTTAAAAGGCAAGACAAATAGCCTAAAACTGTCACTTTAAAGAGTGGTTGGGTTAAAACAGCCGCTGTCCCACTATCAGTCAGGCTGCAAAGGCTTCACTATAGCGCTAGTACAAAGTAATCAATCCTGGGACTGTAGTTTCTGGCAGATACTGAAACCCAAGTGGTACACAGAGGATATAGATAGGATTAGGATGAAATCCATCAAGTGAAAGGTATTTTTCCCCCCAGAATCCCTTTTCTGAAACTGCTGGACAAAATGTGCAGGCAGGCAGTATCACCTAAAATAAAGCTAGATAGAGCTAAAATCGTAGTCACAGTCATATACCCTTGCGAAAAATAATAATAATTGTATTGAATGTGTACTTGTAGAGTACTTCAAATCTTAAAAGTATATTTTAAAAAGATCGTACTTGCATATAATATAATATAAATTAAATAAAAGACTACTTAAGTGTAGGCTACTTAAAGAGACACACTTTCATGACACGCTTAAGTATATTTCCTAACACACTTAAGTACACTTTTAAAAAGTGCACCCTGTAAATGTCAAAGCAAAAGTTTTACTTATTTTTATTGTGCTTTAAAGAAGTAAACTTAATTTGATTGGTTTACTAACATACTAAAGCACACTGATTATCATTTAAAATTTTAGTTTTATAATAAATACATGACATACACGTTTAAACAGAAATGACATGAAAGAATATTTTAATTTACTATAAATGTATATAAACAATATTTCTAAGACAATAAAGTAAAGATGTACTTAAGTTCAACCTAAGTATATAAAAAACACTCTTAAGTTCAACTAATTGCATTTAATATAAATTTGAACTCTAATACATGTTATGCCATTTCAATTAACATGCAATTAAGTGCCTGAAAACATTACATTCAGTTCACACTTTAAGTATATTAATTCCATAATAAGTACTCTTTTTAAAAGTATGCTAAGTGTACTTTTTTTCACAAGGGTACTCACAATTAGGATGAATGGGTCATTTTGGCATATCTAAATTTGTCGACATGTATTTATTTAGAATAGTTCATTCTATAGCACTGAACAATTGCATTGAGACATTAGCATTGTCCTAAACAGACAGCAGACCAGGTGCATTGTGGGATGTGCCGCACTTCCAGGCATCCTTGTGTGCTATTGTGATAGTCGTATGTCGCACGTCATGTAACATGCCACGAGGCGTCTGCTTTTCACTCAGGGTCACTGTGTGCAGGAAGGGGGTCCGTCGGAGAGACACGTGGGGGGTCGGGTGTGCAGAAACGGGAGGGGCGGGAGAGGGACCGATCAGGCGATTCCAATCTGGGCCAGTGTGCTTGTGGCTCCCTGGGGTCGTCTGAAAGAAATTGAGCGCTTAATTGAAAGGGCAGACCATGCAAGGTGAGAATGATGATCGGTGATGAGATGGGGCCCGCGGAGGGGACGAGATGGAGGGAATCAACTCAACCCAATGAAAGAGTGAATGGAGAGAGAGATTGGTCCCCACAGACCCTCCGTAGTCTGTATTGTTGCTCTGAACAATCACATTATAAAAGCACATATGGGCCGGCCTGCCTCTCTCTCTTTGTTTCTCTGCGGGATGCTTTGCGATGATTCAGTCATGATGAGAAAAGAAAAGCCAATATAGTCCTTCCATTTCATCAAACGTTCATACTGTAGGATGAACACTGCAGATATATAAAGGTCATCTTGAGATGGTCCTCAGGGATTTAATTTGAATTTCTGTTGTGTGAAAATTCATAAAGAATAACAACAGAATAAAGTATACTTTTTATGTGTACGCTAGGATATGACATAAATATCAGCAGCAGCACAGTACATGCGCAGCCCGGTTTTTCTAAGTGCGCATACTCTTTACTCTCAGCTCACATACGTGCCTTGCACTAATTAGTTAGTGGCCTACTGTTTTGCAGTCAAAATAGCAACAAAAGAGATAGAACAACAAAAACTACAGGAGATGCAACAACAATAGACGCCCGCGTTGACGAGTGCTTGTGTGAATCAGTTAAGAGATTCTTGTTATTCTCTAATTTAAATGAGTACAAAGACATTTTTATCGCTCATGACTTCTGGAGAGAAACAGCGCAAACTCTGAACAAGAATCTTTCTAATGCTCATGTGTCGAGCACATGTGTCTGTGCATGCTATTGAATGGATTATACGTTGAAGGGCTATGCATATAGCTTTACGCATTCGCTGTGTTCACGTCAAAAGTGAAGGATACTTTGGGCTAAAAGGAATAGTTCACTCAAAAATGAAAATTTTCTGAAAATGAACTCCCCCTCTGGACATCCAAGATGTAGATGAGTTTGTTTCTTTGTCTGAAAAGATTTGGAGAAATGTAGCATTCCATTTCTTGCTCACCAGTGGATCCTCTGCAGTGAATGGGTGCCATCAAAATAAGAATAAAAAATTAGACGACAAAGAATTAACTTGACGGAGCTCAAAACTCAAACTCAAAACACACGGCAGCAACAAAAAGCTGATAAAAACATCACAATAATCCACAAGTAATCCACACCACTCCAGTCCAACAATTAATGTCGTGTGAAGCGAAAAGCTGTGTGTTTGTAACAAACAAATTCATTATTAAGACGTTTTTAACTTCAAACCATTGCTTCTGGTTAAAAATGAGTCCTCTATCCATAATATTGCTTTCTCTGGCGAAAAAGTAATCTTGTCTGAATCAGGAGAGAACTATGCACATATCAAGCACTGTTTACAGGTGAAAACAGTCCAAAACAGTTCTAAACAAATCTGCCATATTTTGGCCAGAAGTGACTGTTTGAAGTTAAAAACATCTTAATGATGGCTTTGTTTTCTTACATGCAGTTGTTCACTTCACAAGACATTAGCTGATGGACTGGAGTGGTGTGGATTACTTGAGGATTATTGTGATGTTTTTATCAGCTGTTTGGACTCTCATTCAGACGGCACCCATTCACTGCAGAGGATCCACTGGTGAGCAAGTGATGGAATGCTACATTTCTCCAAATCTGTTCTGATGAAGAAACAAACTCATCTACATCTTGGATGGCCTGAGGGTGAATACATTTTCACTTTTAGGTGAACTATTCTTTTAAGATGGAGAGTGAACCAGATTTTATGCCAGTAGCCAAAAGTCTGGTTCTGAAGAATGAAAGTCTTTTTGAGGAAACGCAGAACTTCTGGGAAACTTCTAGCAGTAACAGACATAATAGAAATCTACAGTTTTGTTACTCACTTTAGTTTGATGTTCAGTGACTTCACCTGCATGAGGGTCATCTTCAAAATCAGGTATTGGTGGACTGAAAAGTAATTATTTACAACAACAAATAAAAGTAATTATAGGTTCGAATCAAAGCCAAAAACTGTTGATGAGTGTAGTAAACATCATGTGATACTCATTTACCTTTTGAGAGGTGAATGAACATCAAATGTTCGGTTGAGCTGAGACTTTTTCTGTGATACAGATTCTGTCCTGGTCTGAGTTTTAGGCTTTTTGAGGAGGTGAAGATACACTGGCAGTATCTTTGAGAGAGCGTCATGTGACGGCAAATCATAGGAATCCCTTTCCATCTGAGAGACAATCAAACATGTTTAATAACAAAAGGCAGTAGCGATAGCTGAAAATCAGGCCATTTCAACAATATAGTCAGTAGTAAAGGACATCAGAGCGGCTGTATCTGCTGGCAGGTTACCTGTGCACCCGCAGGTTCATTCGGTGGTTTCTCTGAGTTCTGCATGAGGTTGGACGGTTCAGAGCTCTTGACAGGAATATTAAACAGCTGAATGAACGGCTGGATGAAGTGACAGTTCTGACTATGTTAGCAACCAGACCTTGGGTTTCCACAACACAAATCCTGCCTAGCAACTTAATAGCTGCTAAACAGAACGCACAATTATGATGTTGATCAAGTTCTCACAGATACATTGTATAATAATAACAATGATAATAATAATAAAGTTATTAATAAAATTATTAATATCAAATCAAATTACAATTATTTAGTCAGTTGTAATCAGACATTATCTGTTTTAACTATTATTAATGGGTTTCTACTTGAATATGTTCAAATGTAATTCATTCCTGTGATGCAAAGCTGAATTTTCAACATAATTACTCCAGTCATCAGTGTCACATTATCCTTCGGAAATCAGAATAAAATAAAAATGTTAACAGTAGTATGTGTGTGTGTGTGTGCAGACACACACATTTATATTTATATATTTTCATAAAATATTTTTATTTTCAGATTTTTGTAGTACTTGCTCACTTTCATTAGTTACTGCATTTATACAATGACACTGATGCTCCATTTATGCAGATGCAGGTGTCAGTATAAAGTCAAACACCACTTGTAGTGACTAGCAAAACAAATCAAGTTCGTTTCTGCACATTCAAATTTGAAATGTTTGAATATTAATTATGTTTCTAGCTGTTTTGTCCTAAAGGGGCACCATCCTGTTTCCCGAAAAGCCATGTTTTGGATCAATACTGCAGATGCACAGGTTCTAGTTTGGTCTGGAGATTGATAAGCAGCGAGTGCTAATGGCTTGTGCTCATGCTGAGAGGAGCTTGTTCCTTATTCTGTGAGTGGCTGTCAGCTCAGCACGACACCTGTACGCCTCCAAATACAATGTGTTGTTCCTCTCCCCATGCCAAAGGTTACTGCATATTAATATTCATTAAGCACAACCATGAATCATTAGACAATCATCTGACACCACTGAACTCTGAATATTAAGGTTTTGCTTAAAAGGAGATAATGGAAATAGAGATTTTCTGAGACTACTGTATGTTGCTGGTTAATCCTGATATGATGTCAGAACCACGAGGAAATAAATATACTGTATTATTAGCAAATTCATAACATAGGTAATTTACATATAGAGGTTTTAAAGGTTCCAAAAGGTAGTGAAAAAAAGAGGGGAAAGTAGTCATGTAAAAATTCTGGGTTACCATAAAAAAAAAAGGAAATATATATATTTGAATAATGTAAATATTTTTCATTAAACCATTTATTTTTACAATTATTAAATTATTTATACAATTATCTATTTATAGCAATATATATAAGGTTGGTGTGACTGTTACGTCCTCATTATACACGTTTTAAAAGGTATTAAATCATTAAGTCAAAGAATATAATATGTTTTAGAAATAGGAAAAAAGTGAACCAAAAAGGATGTGGGAAAGGACACAAATGAAGCGAAGGAGACTGAGAGAGCGTGTCGGTGAAGAAGACTCTGGAGACGACGCCTCGTTCTGAGGGTAATTGAGCTCCGTGTGGCGGCAGACTCAGTCCTGTCAGTCTTCTGAAGCCCCATTTGCTGTGTTTAGTAGGTTGTGTGCTGAATACTGATGCTGGCATAAAAAAGACAGCGCAGAGCGTACGGCACAACACAATCACCGCCCAATCTAGTGTCACAGCCCTCTTACCCTGTCTGTCAGTCTCTCTCTCCCCTCACATCTTTGTCCCGATCTGCCCCGGACTGCCGGAAATGGATCAGATCTGGGCTGAACCTGAGGTAGAGACAGTTCTGCTGGTCTGAATGTGAAATGAAGGGTTTCTGAACTGCTGGATGCTGTCGTCGTCTCTTTCAGAGCATATAGCTGCAAGGACAGTGAATAATTCATTAGGAATTAAAGCAGTCGCTTTGGAGGAGTAATATTTACTTTATTAGATCTTGCTTATGATGTTGATTATTTTAAGCCTCAGAGGAATGTCTGAGGTCTAAAATACACCCAAATACTTGCTCAGACATCAACAAATTGACATAAAATTATTTTGTATTAATTAAAAAGAAATAAGGCACATTGTCATATGAATAGAATAAGGCTCATCTTTGGATTAGTTTTGATGCATATGGTCTGTTATTATTTTTCATCTGACTGGCAGCAGTTTTCACACGGTCGAGTATTTGTGTGGTTGAGGAATTCTCCTCAGCGCTCTTGATGGGCTTTGGCCTGCGGTGTTGCCATAGCAATAAAAGTTAGAGGGACCAATCATTTTAATTCTTCTTCTTTTTTTTTTTCATGGCAGTAATTTAAAAATATGAAAAATCTGAACAATAGCAATCATTGCCTCAAAAATCTTATTTTTTTCAAAACAAAGCTGTTTTGGTTTGCAATAACTAATTGCATATTGTTATTGGACTCAGCATAGTTTTTTTCTGCAGTATTGCTTTTTGTCTCATGAGAGTGATGTGTCTCTAGCGCTGATAAACACACTCATTTGGATGTGACTGACAGATCACACACACACACACACACACACACACAGCCTTAACCGTTGATTGTATTTATTTAATGCCATTATTTATTGAATTTATTTGTATATATTTTATATATAAATATAAAAATACATTTTATATTTGTGCATATTTTATATATTTTTTTTTATTTCAGTATGTTAAGATTTTTGTATTTGAAAGAAATAATTTTTTTTCAGCAAGAATGCATTGACAGTTAACACATTTATAATGTTACAAATATTTCTATTTCAAATAAATGCTGTTCATTTAAACTTTGGTTTCCCCAAAAATATTGAGCAGCACAACTGTTTTCAATATTGATAATAATAAGAAATGTGGTAATAAGAAATTGTTTTCTCTCTCTCTCTCTCTCCTAGAAATT
>NW_015551077.1:866426-873311 GCF_001515605.1 Sinocyclocheilus anshuiensis | reverse complement strand
TCCATTTCAAATAAATGCTGTTTTTTGAAATTTTTATTCATAAAAAAAAAAAAAAAAAAATTCTAATTATCACGGTTTCCACAAAAATATTAAACAGCACAACTGTTTTCAATATTTATAATAATAAGAAATGTGGTAATAAGAAATTGTTTTCTCTCTCTCTCTCTCTCCTAGAAATTCAAATTAAAAAGTGATTTATGTAATAATTAATTTATATAATAAAAATAATATAAAATAAATCATATATAAAAGTATATAAAATAAAATGTATTATATTAATAATCAAACATTATTTTCAAAAATATGAAAACATAACAGCTTTGCATAACAGGAATAAATTACATTTTAAAATACTTTCAAATAGAAAACAGTTAAACTAATATAGATAATGATCTATACTATTTTACATTATCTATATTATTTTAACCGTTTTCTATTTGAAAGTATTTTAAAATGTAATTTATTCCTTTGATGAAAATTTAATGAAATTCTGAAAAATTTCATGAAATTCTGAACACAGAAAAAGCAAAAAATAAAATAAAAATAAAAAAGTTGCTAAAGCAAATTTCCATTTTTAAAACTGGATTCCGCAATTCTGTCCGCACTTTCCAAACACAGAAATCATAAGGTGCTATAAAATAACAAACTTAACAAATGAATTAGATTTGAATTATACAAATTAGGTTTAATTCACCCATTTATTCACTCTCATTCAGTCTGGACTGGACAACCTTTTCATTTTAAAATGCCCAGCAATTTTTCTCTCTCACACTTTTCCTTAGCTGTGTGTCTGTGTGTGTGTGTGATTTATTCACCTGCTGTTTTTGAGTTTCTTAAAGGAAAATTGTCAAAAAAAATTCATCCGACTATATCCGTCTGCAGTCATATGACAGCTTTGTGTGAGGAACAGACGGAAATTTCATTGTTCCACGTCACAAAACTTGACGCACATACAAAGAACTACATCCAAGTCAACTAGGGGAGGGTGTTATCCTGAATAGACACGAAAAATATACACATTTGTTTGCCTGCATAAATAAAAGACCCATCAATGTCTATGCAAGCACATGGAAATGAGACTCCATGAAAAAGGAATCTGTTCCAAAGTGTCTCATTCATATTAATGTTCAATATAAAGAATCACACCCCCTGCCAGGCGATTCAGATGAGGGTCTGAAACAGCTGAACACTAGCGTGTGTTTTTCTTTTCTCTCTCTCTGTGTGTGTGTGTGTACAGTCTGAAAGCCAAATGAATTTTTAATGCATCGGTCAGATCCACATCCTCTTCCTTCAACAGGAAGCAGAGATCAACTTATTTCATTTCTACTGCCTGTATAGTTCATTTCCTCTTAGAAAATATAAAATGTGTGTATATATAATTTTTATATTATGGATTAAGTTGATATGGATATAATATATAAAAATGTTAAATATGTGCAAATATACAATTATATTATATGATATTATATTATTTTTATTACAATGTATACAATATAACTATGTAATATAACTAATTTAGTTTATGCCTTACATTTATTTTTAAATATAATTTATACATTATGCATTAAGATGCTATGAAAAACCAGAATCACTGAGTTCGTAAAAGGATCACCCCTTGACTTGACTTTCAGTTGTGATCAGCTGTGGTAATTTTGATCAGCTCAGCATGAAAAGAGCTTTTCTGGAGCATTTCAGCCCATGGTAGTGCAACTGAAGCAAACAATCAACTATGGGTGGCAAGGCACTGTCAAAAGATCTCCGGGATAAAGTTGTGGACAGACACAAGTCAGGGGATACAAAAAAAATTCAAAGGCTTTATCAATGCCTAGAAGCACAGTGGAGTCTATCATTAAGAAGTGGAAGGTATTTGGTACAACACAGACCATCCCTGGATCAGGATGTCACTCCAAACTGATGAAAGAGCCAGGAGGAAACTGGTCAGAGAGGCAACCAAGAGGCCTACAGCAACTCTGAAGCAGCTGCAGGAATTTATGACAAAGTGTGGTCATTGTGTGCATGTGAGAACAATATCACAAATTCTCCACAAATCTGGCTTGTATGGGAGGGCTGCAAGAAAAAACGGTCAGACTGTCAGACTGAGCTTTGCCAAAACACACCTTAAGATTCTAAGGCAGATTAGATTTGAATTATTTGGCCTCAACACCAAACGATGAGACTAAAATTGAATTATTTGGCCTCAAAACCAAACGATATATCTGGCGGAAATCCAATACAGCTCAGCATCCAAATAACAGCATTCCTGCAGTAAAGCACGGAGGTGGTAATATTCCTCACCATCAGATTGAACTGAACTTGAGCAGTTCTGCAAAGAAGAGTGGGCAAATATTGAAAAGTCAGATGTGCAAAGTTAGTAGAGATGAATCCCAACAGAATAAAGGCTGTAATTAAAGGAAAAGGTGGTTGAAAAAATACTGACACAAGGGGGTGATTCTTTTTCCAACTCAGCGATTGTTTGTTTTTTTTTTTTCTGACATGTTGGTATTATATCTTTCACTTGTAAGTGTATTACATAAATGTGTGTATTATATTGTATTATATTATATTATTTATATTATATTATATTATATTATATTATATTATATTATATTATATTATATTATATTATATTATATTATATTATATTATATTATATTATATTATATTTATTATATTATATGTTCCACTAACGTTTGACAACCAGAATTTAAATGCCACTTGGTTTGATATTTTATTCTACAATTAATGTATGTACATTTGAATATATTAATAAATCCAGTATAGACAGAATATAAAATTAATTTTAGCTGGGCAAAGACCTGTCTCCAATAATGTAACATCACAGTGCTGATAATCCCATTTGCCTGGCAAAATCACGATTATTAGATGTGATCATGCACATATGAGCTTCAATGACTGATCCTAACTCATATCTAATACTCTAAAATGTCATTATCACTGCTTAAATCCATCTACATTCCATTGTTTCCCCTGGATACGGCATGGCACTACATGAATTAAATCAATTGATTCCCAAGTGGACTGGACTGGCTGGGCATGATCTCAGTAATGCCTCGTCAGCAAAGAGAACGTGTTTGAGTGGTGTGTGTGTGTCAAGGACATCAGCTTTTGTTGAAGGACACGTCAACTCCCCTTAAGCGATTCCGACTCAATCAGACAAGCTCAGAAAAACCAAATATGAGATTTAGAGAGGGAAAATACCTTGTCTAACCAGAGGAAACCCAAAACAATTTCAGAACTCAAATTTGATTTAAATACTGACAGGTATGGGACTGTAATATACACGTTTGTACACATCCAGAGCACTGACTACCCAGAATCCAATGCAAATCTCTCAAATCCCTAGCAAGCAGCACTTCGCCATGTTTAAATGCAACTGTTGCAGTCTGCATTTCCCACAAGGCTCCAGTGACCTTTCCACAGCGCAAAACATGCAGCACTTAATGGCATACACCAAATCTGACATTTAAACAAGCCTGACTGCTGATAAAAAAAAAATAAAAAATTGAATGGTTTTCATGCCCAACAGGCAAAGGGTTTCGATCGGAGAATGGCTTTGAATTAGTGCTTTTTACAATAAACTTTTATTTTCAGTAAATGCACATATCTAGATATCAATCTTTTTGAATCGAGGACACCTTTCACAACCCCAAACTGTTTGTGAGCCAAAAGCTGAAAAAAGACTATGAATTGGATTCAGAATGATAATCAAAACGTAGATAAAGTCAATCAACTTGAATAAACTTCTTTTTCGTAAGGGTTACATAAAGAATTCAGATATTTTTTGCACATTTGAGATGAAAAACTGATCTAGACCGATATCTAGATCAGTAAATCAGTGTAGTCTAACATAAAAGTGATCTGGACACCTGGGGTGAAGCCAGGGAGGAGGCGCCGGGGAGTCTGGGAGATTGATGGGAAGGTGAAAGTATGATGTGATTCATGTTTGATAGTTTAGCAGGTCTGCGGCCGGGTATCGGATTCAGATCAGAGCTCTCTCCAAGCCTGTGGCTGTAATGATGCACATCTTTATTAGAAAATGCATTAGCGGGCACCTCCATTAAAGCAGTAGATATCCCATCATTCAATATCAATGCTGTTTGGAGATAACTGATGCCGACTGGTTGCACGGCCATGTCAGAGTCATGCAAAAATCAAATCAGATGTCATAATTTCAATGTACTATGCCTGAATGAAGTCATGCATTAGTGCAATTGGTTTGTGAAATGTTATTTCCATTCCATTTGGATGGATTCAATTATATATAATCTTTATTATTTGTTTTACAACAGTTGGCACTCTAATTTAATCTCAATCTCTGATTAACTTATTTGTTCATAAACAGAATCATTCAGGAATGAAACAAGTGACTGTCTTTACGAGCAAGTCACAGAATCAGTCATTCAACCAATTCATTTACAAACACTGATTTATTCAGTGAGAAAACAAGTGATTGTCATTGAGTGAGTCACAGAATCACTGACTCATCCGATTCATTCATAAACACTAAGGAACCAAACAATGGGATGTCTTTTTTAATGGGTTATTGAATCATTCATTCAACCAATTCATTTGCAAACACTGATTTATTCAGTAAGAAAACAAGTTACTGTCTTAATGAGTGAATAATTGAATCATTCGCTTAACCAATTCATTTAAAACACTGATTCATTTGGGAGCAAAACTGTCACGAATCCGTTCCATGAACTTCCGTCTGCTTGCCACCAGAGGTCACCCTTCCACTACTATGGACTCTTGCACCACACCACTGTTGCACTTCACCCGGACTACAGTTCCCATCATCCATTGCACTGATTACACACACACAGTTGATTGCACACAGCACTGATTGCACACAGCTGTCATCAATCACACCTTCCCTATATATACACTCACTCTGATCCCCGTCAAGCTGCCGAGTATTGTATAGCGTATATCACTCACCTAGCGATAGCTACTCTACGGAGCCCGTTAGTTTTCATAGCCTTACCTTAGTCTAGCCTTAGCTTAGTCTTGCCTTGTCTGTTTCCTCGTGTACTTATCTTCGCCTGTGTGTCTCGGATTCCCCCTCTCGTCTTGCTCTATTCTGATACTGTTTGCCCCTGCCTGGACCTTGCCTTGTACCTGGACTTATCCCTCTAGTCTCGCCTTGTTGATCCTGTTCGCCGATCGTAGACCCACGCTAGCCCTAGGATATATTCTTGTGTCTTGCCATCTATATACCTGTTGCCATTATCTGACCCTTGCCTGTCTCTTACTATGTCTGATAATAAAGCTTTGCACTTGGATCCGCACGTCTCATGTCTTGTCAGCCCCGTAACAAAAACAGTGATTGTCTTTATGAGTGAGTCATTAAATCTTTCACTCAACTGA
This sequence comes from Sinocyclocheilus anshuiensis, assembly GCF_001515605.1. Classification (NCBI taxonomy): domain Eukaryota; kingdom Metazoa; phylum Chordata; class Actinopteri; order Cypriniformes; family Cyprinidae; genus Sinocyclocheilus; species Sinocyclocheilus anshuiensis. Next base: position 867,920 of record NW_015551077.1, on the reverse strand, counting down.
TTCATTCCTAAACAACGGATTCATAATTTAATCAATCTGATTTAGGGCTGCACGATTATGACAAAAATCATAATTGTCGATTATTCCCTTGAAATTGTAATTGCAATTATTAATTACGATTATCACAATTTACATTGAATGATGTTTATACCATTGTTTGATGCAACTGCATGCCGTATTTTTATATGAAAATAAACAAGTTGAAAACACTCTAACTGAAAAACTTTTAGTGCTTTTCTATAGTATTAAGCCTCAAATGTCAAATATACATCGGATTGGTTTCTTCTTTAAATTACAAAAAAAAAGTAAAAATATAAATGGTATTATAATGTTATACTAAAACTAAAACAATGGAAAAACCCTTAAGATCACATGTAGAAAGAAAAAACATATCTTAAGCATGCAGAAGAACATAAGTGGACTTTGAACGATTAATTGCCGCTTTGAACGATTACGTAATTGTTGCATTCATAATTGTAATTGCGATTAGAAATTTGATTAATTGTGCAGCCCTAATCTGATTCATTAAAAAAATGTATTGATTAAGGAACAAAACAAGTGGCTGTATTTATGAGTGAGCTAGTGAATCAATCTCTCAACAGATTCATTCAAAACACATATTCATTCAGGAACAAAACAAGTGACCATTTATAAATTAATCATTGATTTAATAATCCAACTGATTAATTAATAGAAAACTGATTCATTTATTCAATAAAACAAGTGACTGTATGTACGAGAGACTCAACAAACATACACTTAACTAATTTTTCTAAAATATTGATTGATTCTGGATTGAAACAATAACTGTATGTATCATAGATTCACTGAATCATTCACTTAACAGATTTGTTCAGAAACATTTATTGATTCAGGCATGGAACAAGTGACTCTTTTTATGAATGAGTCATGATATCATTCACTCAACCAATTTGTTCAAAAACAAGATTCGCTGAATCACCGTATATCACACTTACAACTGTACTAATTGCTCATTTTTCCCCAGAGGTTTTGCTTGATTATTTATATTACATAAAATAGAATCCTTGGAGTGTGACTGTCAGGGATTCATCACAGTCACTTCAGTCACCATCCAGGATAATTACCCGATCACAGTCACCTGAGTTCTGATCACCCGCACCTGCTGTCACCAATCAAGCCACACTACAAATACACACACAGCACAGTCACTCACTGTCCGGTCTACCGTTCACTCCTACGAACTACTCTGGACTCTCTCTGCCAAATTCTCCGAGAACGAATTACCTGCTGTTTCTTCCGCGATCCTCCAATGACTCCTTGGAAACGGTTCCACGATCTCAAACGTAACCGGCATACGATCCTCACCATCAGAACGCAGATAAGCACCCTGGAACCATTCACTGTGTTGACATTCACCTGCCTTTAACTCACCTATTCCAGTCATCCACTTACCCAGTCAATAAACCATCCTGATTTGCACTTACCTGTTGTGTCTGGCCTTGCTTTGTGACA
>NW_015551077.1:860119-866284 GCF_001515605.1 Sinocyclocheilus anshuiensis | reverse complement strand
GGAGGCATAAGGCCTTCGCAGATGCTCGGCGTACTTCCACTCCCACTTACCATCCAGGGGAGAAAGTATGGCTGTCCACCTGGGATCTGCGCCTCCGCCTGCCCTGTAAGAAGCTGAGTCCCCGCTACATTGGTCCGTTCCCGATACAGAGGCAGATCAACGAAGTAACCTATGAACTCCAACTCCCACCCAGGTACCGGATTCACCCCACGTTCCATGTTTCACTCCTTAAACCCCACTCTCCCTCTGCTCCAGGCCCCACCGAACCCGACGAACCTCCTCCTCCAGAAATCCTGGACCAACCGTCCATCTACCTGGTCCGAGACATCCTGGACTCGCGGCGACGGGGCAGTCGGCTGGAATACCTAGTCGACTGGGATGGGTATGGATTTCTCCGAGAACGAATTACCTGCTGTTTCTCCCGCGATCCTCCAACGGCTCCTTGGAAACGGTTCCACGATCTCAAATGTAACCGGCATACGATCCTCACCATCAGAACGCAGATAAGCACCCTGGAACCATTCACTGTGTTGACATTCACCTGCCTTTAACTCACCTATTCCAGTCATCCACTTACCCAGTCAATAAACCATCCTGTTTTGCACTTACCTGTTGTGTCTGGCCTTGCTTTGTGACCGTGACATTCTGTTACAGAGACTGACATTATTTTGCATATTTGTAGTCTAATCTGTCCATCTTTTTAGTGGTTATGTGAGGTAGGTGAAACCTACGGCTACCAGCACAGTCACACTTACTAGAATTGGTTTAAAATGAATGACTGTGCATGAGTTCATTAAACTGATTGCTTCTTTTTACTGACTCTATACCACATGGTCCAACATTTCTGAATCAATGCTGCATTGTGCTGTAGTGCTTCCTCAGCCGTTTACATACAGATATGCATCTAAACTATACAAAGAATGGTGTATACATTCAATTGAGTAAGCTATTACAATCAAACTGCTGCCAGCAGCTCTATTTGAAGCGGCCCGGCAGAACGAGTTCACACAAACGCCTCCCTCCTTTCCGTCCTTCTTTTCTCCTCAGCGAGCCACTGGAGTCTCTTATCAGAGCTCAGCAGAAGCGTTGTTGAGTCAGTAGAGCTCAGAAGCGCAGTAAATAACCGCTGATAGCACAGGTGCTAATGAAGCTGTCTCGGTCTGCGGAAACTGAGACCGTCACAGTTCATATTGTGTATGCAGGTCCAAAAACAGGCATGTCGAGCCAAAAACGTGACCTTGTGAGGGACACAAATGCTTTTACATGCAACAAATACTTGAGAGACAGGAATTGTGTTGACTTTACATCAGTATTCCATTCAAATGCTACGAATGAACAAAAATGCAGCCTTGAATGCTTGAAAGCACCTGTTGTCGTGAAAAACGGCCTTGAGCGGATGAATTTGCAGAACATCTCTGCGGTGATCTCAAGTATCCACCCACACGCCACCTACATAAATGGATATGCCATCCAATCCCGACAGCCTGACTCTGCCTTTGTCTGTCAAGGCCGACTGAGCGGTGTATATGCATGCTGTGAAAGTCTACAGGTTGGAATAAGCTGTTGAAATCTAGGGCTGGCGGATTGCGGAGGCTGTTATTCATGACCTTGACAGTGCAGTGAGGCAAGTCAAAGAAAAGACCTCTATATGAAAGTGGGGTCAGAGTGAGAGTTGTCGCCTATAGATGGAGAGATAGTTGGCGACCGGCAGAAAGAGAGTGTGGCAGTATGCGTTCAGTGTAGCTCAAGTGTAAAGCAAACAGGAAGATTCAATATAAGGACTAAAATACATTTGTGATAATGCTTGAAGTTGGTACAGTATCATCGATTCTGTTATTTCTCTGTTTAATACTGTGATGCTACTTTAAAACAAATTATATTATCTAAAGTTCTATAAAAATTAAAGGTAACTTGACGTCTTTGCGTATATATACAGAAAAATGTACATTATCTGTTTTTTTTTGTCATTTATTTAATGAGAAATATAAGAGATTATGTGGAACGATGAGGAGAACCGGATTGGGATTCAACGCAGGCCAGATTCAAACCTATATTTCCCATATGAGCACCATGGCTCAACATATTCAGAGTAATGCTAGATTTGGAAAGGTATATTTGGTAAAAAAATAAAATAAAACAAAATAAAAATGCACACTATTGTGCTATGGACATGAATGACACCTCATATCAGGCAGAAAAGTGTGGTTTGTAAAAGATTAAATTACGATTTTTGACTGGACGAATGATAAAATGGATGAAAAAAGGAGTGTGAGCATAGTGTGAACATAGTGTTAACTTGGGCCAGTAAACAACCACTTAGCACCATATCAACTATATAATAACACCCTGGCAATAACCCGGAACACCCTAGCAACCATCTAGCAACACAATGAGAACCATTCAAAATTTCTGTATGGAAGATAAAATGGGCAGAAAAATATATACCATACTGTGAGCATTTTTGCCTTGGGCCAGTAAACAAAAACCAAGAAAACCCTTAACCATATAAAAACGCCCTGGCAATCACTCAGAACACCCCAACAACCATCTAGCAACATTCTGACAACCATCCAAAATTTCTGTCTGGTAAACAATAAAGTGGGTGAAAATAAATAAATAACTCAATCATAATGTGAGCATTTTTGACTTGGGCCAGTACACAACTACCTAGCAACCACCCAGAACACCCTATCAACCGAATAGAAATGCCCTGGAAACAATTCAAAACACAGTAGCAACCATATAGGAATTTCATTGTAACCATCCAGAACACCACAACAACCATGTAGCAACATCCTGGCAACAACCCAAAATACCCTAGCAACCATCCAGTAACACCCTGAAAACCATCCAAAATACCCTAGCACCCATCTAGCAATGCCCCGGCAACCACCCACAATACCCTAGCGGTAATTTTACATGGGCAAACACTGCAAGGTCGAATTTGGCTTACAACATTTACCAAATCTATTCCTCCCCTCTAGTTCTGAATTGTTTCTGTCCTCTCTATACTATAAGAATAAGATAAAATAAACTAAAAGTAAAAAGTACAAAAACAAAATGGCACAAAACAGCACTAAAACTAAATAAAAAATGCACAACATAAAACAAAACAAAAAGCATTAAAACTGAAACAAAAAAGCACAAAAAAAACAGCACTAAAACAAAAATGCACAATACAAAAAAACAAAAAGGCACTAAAACTGAAACAAAATATGGCACAAAACAAAAAAGAAAAATGCCCAAAACAAAAGCACACTAAAACAAAAAACAAAACAAAAAGGCACTAACAAAAAGAAAACCATAAAACCAAATGAACAGGCACTAAAACTAAAACAAAAGCACACAAAACAAAACAAAAAGGCACTAAAACTAAAACATAACAGTATAAAGCTAAACGAAAAGGCAATGCAACTAAAAAACTACAAAAAAATGATGCAAACAAAGGAAAAAAAAAATCAAAACAAAAAGGCACTGAAACTAAAACAGAAAGGCATAAAACAAAACATTTATACACTTCAAATGAAGACAAAATGGGACACCAAATCAGAAAAACACCCAACACATACATGCACACACACAAATAAGACTCCGTACTCCACTAGGTGTCACTGTGGGCTCACTCTGCTCCGTGACCCGCTCGTGGCCCTAAAACAGGAAGACCGTTCCCTTTGGACCGCCATCCTGTATAATGGAGATGCTCAAACTTGCACAGAGCATCCTGTTATTCTCCCCAGCTCAGGTGCCGACATTCAGAGTCTGTCTCTGAAAAACTCCCACCATCACAAAACACACACCAGAGCCTGGGGCACGTCCGCATGTGTGTGTGAATCTGTGTGAGCAAATTACAGGACATTCCTGTGCTGCTGGAACAAGACTGCATACATTATTTTATAAGTGAACCTGGGGCATCTCCTGATGGGAATAAAACCAGCCGATATATACAACACAGTGTTTTCATACAGGAATGTGGAGTTATGAGCCTTAAGACTAACAAAAGACTGATACTGAACTGGTAGAGACTGGTGTAAACTGCTTATATTTAAAACGATGTGTCAGTTTTTATATTTTTATTTATTTTGTAATTTATTTATTTTAACAACAACAACAACAATAATAATAATAATAATAAACAGTGATTTTTTTTAGGTCATTGCATTTGGTATGTAACTAAAAGTAAAAGCAGAATCAAAAGACCAAAATGTTTAATCCATGAGATTTGGCCTATTTCCCATCATGCTTTGTAGGAAAACACCCAGCAATTCACTTTATTCATGGTTAAAATTAATTTTATAGCAGCTGTGTATTACATTGGCTTTAATAATGTAAAACTACATATTATCCAAGTGGGGAACGTATTGAACAACAACATTTCGTTGCTAACAAGGCTAAAAGAACTTCAAAAACCAATGTGGCCTTTTAAATAAGCAAGAATCTCATGAACTGCTTTATCTTTTCTATCTACTTGTTGTATGAGGTGAGGTATATTGCACAACAAAATTTCAAGGAATTCAACTAGAAAAGCATCAAGAGCTTTGAGTATTTCCCTGACAAAACCTGTCATGCAGTCCCGTTAATTGCAAACTATATTGGATTGTTTTTATTAATAGTTTTACAGAAATTATGGGAATAGTCCCACTATATTTACAGTAAATGTCCTCATTTACCGTATTTTCTCCAAAAAGATATCTGAAAGTTAATGAGTTTGGATCAACTCGTCTTCTTACGATAGTCCGTCATTGTTTCAGAATGCTGGTAAAGGGTAATCAGATTCTTTTCAAGGCATCAAGAAAAAAAAAATCAATACTATATAAGCAGACTTGATGAATTAGAAATTTGTACTCGGTGTGAATATTGACCAGCTTCAATCTGGTGGGTTTTGACAGCTCGTGTGCAAAAAATAAAAAAATAAATCAATCAATCAATACTGAAACCGAATTTGTTACATTTTTAAGGAGCTGTCATACTATAACATTGCCACGCGGTGTGAATATTGACCAGCTTCAATCTGGTGGGTTTTGACAGCTCGTGTGCAAAAAATAAAAAAATAAATAAATCAATCAATACTGAAACCGAATTTGTTACATTTTTAAGGAGCTGTCATACTATAATATTGCCACGCGAAAGAAAAGATACATGTGACTGAGGGTTGCTCGGAAAAAGAGACATTTCTAACATTTTAAATATACAGGCATTTCAGGTTTAACAGGAAAAACAGATATAAAAAGAGAGGCAGAAGAAAGAGAAACAGGAAGTGCCTCAGACAGGTGTGATCTGCGTGTTGAGGGAAAGGTGGAGGTTCTTTCTGCTCTGCTTCTGGGTGAAGCTCTTGAGTCTGATCATCTGTCAGAATGAAAGTCTACTCATTTGGACATCAGGGTTTCAGACAGGACATGGAACTGCAGTCAGTCTCAGTTAGGATGGAGTCTGGGCGATATATTTGTATATAAATAATATAAAATAACACTGCTTTTATCGTGTGCTACTTGCACATCTCCGAAGGCATGTTCCTGTATGTTTTTCGTAATGTTTCATGACCTTTAAAGCAATCAAGTGCTGTAAACATATCTTCACTGCGACACAAATGTATGTCAGAGGAATTCTAATCCATGTTATTACTTGCATGACTGATTCAAAGCAAGAGTGTGAGAGAGAGAAAAAACGAGCACTCAGAGAGGTCGACCCAGGATAACCTTGAAATAAAAGCCTTTTAGAGGCTTGGGTCATGGTGATTTAATTGACACATGAGGGCTGGAGGAAGAATTGCTTCCTGGGAGAGGAGATGCTGCCCGGTCCAGTCGAAAAAAGGCCAATGGATTGTCTCCATCAGCCGGCACTCCCCGCTCCCTTAGACTGTTTGAGAGCCGGCATGAGCTGGAAATGGCTCACCAGACTCCAAACTAATGTCATTACCAGCAGATACACATCAGCAGGACTAATCCAGATGTTCCGCACAATTACATTACATTACATTTGGGCATCTTGTCTGATCTGACACAGATCCATGGCATAGAGGGGTGGAGCTACACACGGACATCACAAGCACTTCCTGTGTGTGAATTCTTAATTCATTTAGTTTGGAAATAGTAAAACGAGGGTGACTACAGGTTATGTTTTTGTATATATATATATATATATATATATATATATATATATATATATATT
>NW_015551077.1:856209-859126 GCF_001515605.1 Sinocyclocheilus anshuiensis | reverse complement strand
TTTTTCTTTGTCCTTTGATTAATAGACATCACAGCAGCTGGTTATTAGATTATTTTGGCTGCTATTTCTTTAAGAGCTGCCGCTGCTGAACGTGACGCGGATCTGGCATGCATCATATTTTCTCTTTTTACCTTTTCTGACCCGCTAAGTCTCTAGCTAACGAGTTAAATCGGTGTGTTAGATGAGTGAGACAGTGCTGGGCTGGTCCAGGACAGTTTTGAAAACCATTTCAGAGACATGTTCTTAAATGCGACACATAACATATATTACATGCATGCACAGTTTTAAGACAGCTTTAATCGCCTTTTTGGTAACTTCATAACTTAACTGACCACGGCATTGCATGCACGTAGTTGATTTCGCGCTTTGATATGTAAGGATACTGGCTACAACGCGCAACGGCGCCTTTGTGCGTGCAATTGAGCATGCGCCGCGAGCACAGTACCGTTTCCGCACTCGTTTGACTCGCGCCTGGCGCTGAAGTGAAGTGGAGCGCACGTTTGAAACGTCTCCCGTTCTCAGTCGTTCTGCGACTGAATAAATGCACTTCTTGTCAAGAGAAAAAGTGACAGAAGCAACAGTTGTGAGTGGGGTGGCCAACCCTAGCCCCGCCCCTGCGTTAATTGCGCAAATAATAACTATTTGGTATTATTTTGAAGCAACACCAATGACAAATGATCGGAAAGTGTCTCACTTTACCTGTATTCACCGTGTTTTGTTTTGCTTTTTTTATTTGTATTTTATTTTATTATATTGTGTTGTTTTGCTTTGCTTTGCTTTGCTTTTTGTTTAGTTGTTTTGCATAGCTTTTTTTACTTTGTTGTTTTGACTTGCCTTGTTGTGCTTTGCTTTGTTTTGTCTATTTGTTTTGTTTTGCTTTGCGTTGTCTTGTTTTGCCTTGATTTTCACTTTGTTATTTTGATTTGCCTTTTTGTGTTTTGCTTTGCTTTTTGTTTAGTTGTTTTGTTTTGCTTAGTTTTTGTTGTTTTGCTTTGCCTTATTTTTTATTTATTTTATATTCTGACAAAACAAAACAAAAGATTGGTGTCTTGGCAACTAACTAATAAAATAAGTGTAAGTACTAAAATTGCTCAAACTAAAACTGAAATGAATTTAAATTAAAGAAAAATAGAAATAAAAAAATAACAGAATTACTACAATTTAAACTAAAATGCTTGACTTTGTTTATTTTATTGGTTTGATTAGTTTTTTATTTAATTGTTTTGTTTTGCCTTGTGTTTCACTTTTTATTGTTTTGGTTTGGTTCGTTTTTGTCTTTGTTTTTTGTTTTTTTGCTTTGTCTTATTAGTCCTCAAAAATGAAAGAAAGAAAAATCAGATGAAAGACAGAAGAACTATAAACCACAAGACTTGGTTTTATTGTTTTAGCTTTCTAAAATTCTTTCTTCATGTTATACAATACAGAAATGTGATACACACCTATTTTTATATTGTGTGCACTATGAAAGAAAAAAGATACAGCATAATTCAATGGTGACATGAATAGAATTAATATTTTAAAAGAAGTAATAATAATGAGAATAAAAACTAAATTGCTGTTACAGAAAATATGCATTCTGCTAATTACTGTTCAGATCTTTGCAAATCTAATCACAACCATTCAATCATTCATTCTATCTCTCTCCCTACAATTTAAAGGTCTGGCGTGCTCATCTCCACCCATCTTGTGAGTTGCTCTGGATAAGAGCAGAGCAGTGTTGTAATTGTAACTAAAATTACAACACTATTAAAAATTGTTTTTCGTTAATTGAAATGAAGCTGAAATAAAATATAAATATTAGATAAAAAATATAAACTTAAAAAATTAAACAAAAATTAGAAATGTTGCCTTGGTAACTAACTGAAATAAAATAAGCTGAAGTAGGGAGAGACCAATCCACTTCGAGTGTAAACTAAATGAGCCAACGCACATTGGCATGCGATGATTGCGACAGTGCAACGCATACCAGGTATTCGCTGAGGAGCTGAGCCGGTGACCCGGCCGCTCAGCGGTGGTACAGCAGCCGTGGCGATGGGACATGACGTCTCCGTTCCCTCCTTCAGGGAACGAGGGTTACATACATAACCGAGACGTTCCCTTTTAGTCGGTCATTCCGAGTCACGTCAGTGACCGACGAATTGGGATCCCTACCAAAGCGCCATGGATGCTGCCCCTTCCAGTGTCCTGTGCGAGCCGCCTGCGCCCCTTTGTGGTGTAGGCCGGGGCTCGCAACAAGAAGACCAGTCACTGTTGTCATAGCACTACCCACTCAGTGAGATTGGATAACACAAGGAAATCCCTACAATTTAAAGGTCTGGCGTGCTCATCTCCACCCATGGCCAGGAACACGACTCTCCGATCGTTGGGGTAATGAGCAAGGCGAGACAGAGCACACTAAGCTATGCATAGTCACACACACACAGTCTCCCTTTACTTAAGATTTGATCATTCCTAATGCATCCGCCTTCCTCCACCTGAGCTTCTCCCCAAACACACACAATTGACCTTCGGCACCAGCTCTGTAAAAAACAAATGACTGCAGTGCAAAATCATTTATCACAGTCTGGTTGGTCAGGCGCTCAGATATCTCTAACAACACTGAACGTGGGCGGCAATGACATGTAGTTATGCAGCTTCTCGCTTTATACTTCATTTCCATCCTCCCACACACATATCTCCTGATATAACTCCCACAAATACACATACACGGTTATCGCTCTGCATAACCGTATAATGACCAGAATGCGTCTCTTCAGTGAGGGCAGGCAACCAGTTGCAGTGTTTCTGGGAGCTGGCCGTGGTGCTGAGACCCAACAAAAGCATCAAAGCCGAGCTGGACGGCCCTCGAAGGGTGTGGGGAGGAGGCACCATGTGTACTTGATTCAATTAGCGAGTTCTAGAGGCCTCCCATGGGATG
>NW_015551077.1:854368-856134 GCF_001515605.1 Sinocyclocheilus anshuiensis | reverse complement strand
CAGCTCTACAGATATCTGCCAGCGAGGCGCCACGAGCCAGCGCCCAGGAGGATGCCACACCTCTAGTTGAGTGAGTGAGCAACCTGAGCGGGCAGGGCACACCCTGTGCCTGATAAGCCAGGGTAATGGCATCCACTATCCAGTGGGCCATCCTCTGCTTTGAGACGGCATTCCCCTTCTGCCAGCCTCCGTGACAGACAAAGAGCTGGTCTGAGGTCCTAAAGCTTTGCATCCGGTCTATGCAAAGCCTTAGAAAAACTTTTAAAAAAAGTTTTTTTGCATCTCAATGCTTGGACGGGACAAAGCAAAGCTAGGGCTGGCTCTGCCTCCTCCGGGGGCAGCGCTTGCAGGTTCACTATGGGCCATTCTCTGCTTAGAGATGACCTTCCCCTTCTGCCAGCCTCCGTAACAGACAAAGAGCTGGTCTGAGGTTCTAAAGCTTTGTGTCCGGTCTATGTACCATCTCAAGGCTTGGCCGGGACAAAGCAAAGCTAGGGCAGGGTCTGCCTCCTCCAGAATCAGTGCTTGCAGGTTCACTACCTGATCCCTGAAGGGGGTAGTAGGAACCTTGGGCACATAGCCGGACCGGGGCCTCAGGATTACCTGGGAGTCAGCCGGCCCAAACTCTAGGCACGAATCGTCGACAGAGGCCAGTGCAAGCAGGAGCAAAGTTTTCGGAGCAAGAGTATATGCTTGTATGTATCCGTGAACTGAATGCATATATAAGAGTACAGTGTGTGCAATAATACACATACACAAAGATGCTTAGGCATTGTCCATGGCATTTTTGCTGACACTCAACAGAAATTGTCGCTAAAGCTCACTGGAATGGCATTATACTGAATTCTAAAGCAACCATTCAAAATATCACAGCAATGTCAGATTCACAGGCTGAGTTCTACAGAAGTAGCATATGATGATTTGAGACCTTTTAAGTAAAGTCACAAGTAAAGCTAAAACACTTTTGCTTTGGATAAAAGCCTCTGCTAAGTGCCTTAATTGTTAACGGGAAGTTTCAAACACCTCAAAACTACAAGGATTATCCGGGACAAAGCAAAGCTAGGGCTGGCTCTGCCTCCTCCGGGGGCAGCGCTTGCAGGTTCACTACCTGATCCCTGAAGGGGGTAGTAGGAACCTTGGGCACATAGCCGGACCGGGGCCTCAGGATTACCTGGGAGTCAGCCGGCCCAAACTCTAGGCACGAATCGTCGACAGAGGCCAGTGCAAGCAGGAGCAAAGTTTTCGTTGAAAGAAACTTTAGCTCAACTGACTGCAAAGGCTCAAATGGGCCCTGCTGTAGTGCTTTAAGCACCAGAGACAGGTCCCAAGAGGGTATAGAGGGGGGCCGGGGAGGATTTAACCTTCTCGCCCCCCTAAGGAACCTGATGACCAGGTCATCCTTCCCTACCAACTTCCCTTCCACGGGGTCATGGTTAGCAGCAAGCGCAGCGACATAGACTTTAAGGGTGGAGGGAGACAACCTTCGTTCCAATCCCTGCTGCAAAAAGGAAAGCACAACCCTGATCGGACATCTCCGGTGTCTTCTCGACGAGAAGAACACCACTCGTCGAACAGGTTCCACTTCAAGGCGTAAACGTGTCTCGTAGACGGTGCTCTTGCCGAAGTGATGGTGTCAACTACCTCTTGGGGTAGGTCACCTAGAACCTAGAACCAGACATGAAGTTTCCAGAGGTCTGGACGCGGGTGCCACAGGGTGCCCCGTCTCGGAGTCAGTAGATCCTTCCTCAGAGGAATCTGCCAGGGAG
>NW_015551077.1:836949-854152 GCF_001515605.1 Sinocyclocheilus anshuiensis | reverse complement strand
AATGTGAATGGCACGAACCGACCTCAGACCCTTCCGATTCCAAAGGAGGAGGTGGCGGGCGAGTTGCGACGTGCAACGGGAGCGCAGACCACCTTGTCGGTTGACATACGCAACGGTCGCCGTGTTGTCCGTTCAGACCAGCACATGCTTGCCTCGTAAGCTCCCTTTGAGACAGTTCAAGGCAAGGCGCACTGCTAACAATTCCAGGCAATTGATATGCAAGTGCAGTTGGGGGCCCGTCCACACTCCCGACACTGCGTGCCCGTTGTAAGTGGCCCCCCAGCCGGTGGTGGAGGCATCCGTGTAAACCACAGCATGCCTCGAGACCTGATCTAGGGGCACTCCATCGGTAGCGGTTCGGGGCTCTTTCTGAACTTCCGGATCATGACCACCCTCGTGCAGGTCCCTCAGTGCCTTGGCCTGATGAGGCCAAGGCAGCTTCTCCACAGGCCGTATAAGCATCGCCCCCCAGCCGGTGGTGGAGGCATCCGTGTAAACCACAGCATGCCTCGAGACCTGTTCTAGGGGCACTCCATCGGTAGCGGTTCGGAGCTCTTTCTGAACTTCCGGATCATGACCACCCTCGTTATAAGCATCGTCGGACAGGCCAGACGAGTACCTACAGACCCGGGAGGGGGGCACGGTTTTCCCTGCCGGGTGGAGGTGGTATTAGGACACAACTGCATCGCAATCGACCACTCCACCGGGGGGAACCCCGTATACCCCCTAGCTGCACCACCGTCGAGGGTGGTGAGGGAGGAGGAACCAGCAGGTCAGTTTCCGGCAGTAAAAGGTGCCATCCATGACCTGGTGAGCTCCTCATGCACCTCCGGGAAGAAAGGCACCGAGGCGGGGCACTGAGAACCAGCATGAGCCACCCCGAGAAACCAATCGTCCAACCTCGAGGGCCCGGGATGCGGTGGAGGTTTCCACACGAGCCCTACCCTCACGGCGGCCCGGGAAAGCATAGCCTACATATCTGGATCCGATTCAGGCCTTGCCCCCGTCCCGGAGGGCAGCAGCGCAGCCGAATCTTCCTCTCCAGAGAGCTCTCCCTCCGATGCAGTGATCGACATCCGGTCGTTGGGAGGAGCACCGAAGGACACCGCTGGTACGCTCTTTGGAGAGGGCCCAGCGCATTCCTTTGGCGGCTCAACTGGTTGCGAAGTGCTAGAGGAGCGATGGTCCCCCAAGGGTTGTTTCCTTAAGGGGTTTGCCACCACTGTAACTCTCAGACCACCCATGCTACTGCCCGAAGTAGTCCAGGCCTGGCTGCCGCCAGGACGAACACTAGATCGCGGCAGAGGCAACGGAGCTCCGACCCCCTGGAGGAAACAGAGCCTGGCCCACAGCTCCGAGATGGTCATCTTCCCTCAATGGGAACATGACTCATCCGAGAACGCCACCTCAGTGTGTTTAATGCCCAGACACGTGAGGCAGCGATCGTGACCATCACCCAGCGCCAGGTAATGACCGCACCCAGAAACGATCCGTCGTCTTTACAAAGACGCACTCGCTTATTGTACTCTTTTAGAGAAATTGGCTCTTTTAGGTAAATGCTCTTTTACGTGCTAAGACGCACAGGGGAAATGGCCGCATGCAGCACGACACAGGAACGACCACCGCTGAAGCGCCATCCGCCAACACAAAAAGCTCCCGAGAGCGTTCTAGACTCGTCAAACACGAAGCAGTTTGGTAGGAGCAGAACGATGTTGTCGCTCTGGATGCAATCATCGCATGCCAATGTGCATTGGCTCATTTAGTTTACACTCGAAGTGGATTGGTTTCCTACTAAGCGAGATCCCAATTCGTCGGTCACCGACGTGACTCGGAGTGACTGACTGAAAGGGAACTAAAATTACTAAAGCTGAAAAAACAGTTGAGTTAAATAACAATATTTAAAAAACAAATAAAAATGGCAAAAGCGCATAACAAACTTTAACTAAAATTAAAATCAAAACTGAAAATATAAAAAATAAAACCTAATGTAAAATAATAATAAATACTATAACAGTAACTAATTAATAATAAAATATAAGAGTATCTGCTAAATAGTGTAAATGCAAATTTGTGTTCGTTATTAATCTTCTAAGTATATCTGAGTTTTTGTTCTAATTGGTTACAACAAAAACTACTTAGTTTTTTAATTAGCTTCTATTTCTGTTTTGCTGAGTAATCTCGTCCTCTCTGAATATATTCATATATAAGTTTTTTTTTAAATATATGTTACGTTTGTGTACACAGTACACAGCTGAGCAAGTGAGCATATAAAACAATGGGGGGAAAAACAAGCATGGAGGATTGTAGCTTTGAAAAATTGTTAATTTATTTGAAAAAAGACTGCATGTGAACATCACACAGAGGAACATCTGAGCCTGTACACCGTATCGCACAACCAGCACCTGTCCATAGCCTGACATCTGTTCCAGTTGCTGAGTCTCTATCGCTCCCACCTCCACTATCTCAAACCCCTCAGACCAATCCCCCGTCTGCATTTCTGTCCCACTGTATCTCTATTTCAAATTGAAATGATGAGTTTATATGCAGTGTAAATCCTGACTGGGGCTTCACAGGACCATGTGGTGATATCTGCTGGCTGACTACATTCAAGCCTCACCCTGCTGGCTACTTCACACACAGCAGATGTCTGTGTTTCTGCATTTGTCGGGCTGTCTGGATAGGTTTGGTAATGATGACTGAATTTCAGAAGGCATGGGAGCATCTGTTCAGCCACTGCGGCATGGCTTTATGCTGAGGCAATAAAGATTCAACATATACTGAGCTAAAATATTAATATATTTTACTTTGATACGTACAATATTAAGTGGTAAGTTTAGATGAGACTACTTTCTTAAAACCAGCATTGCTTAAAGGAATAGTTCACCCAAAAAATAAAATGTGCTGAAAATGTACTCACCCTCACGCCATCCAAGATGTAGATGGGTTTGTTCATCGAAACAGATTAGGAGAAATTTAGCATTTAGCAAGTCACCTGTTCAGTGAATGGGTGCCTTCAGAATGAGAGTCCAAACAGCTCATAAAAACATCACAATAATCCACAAGTAATCCACACCACTCCAGTCCATCAGTTAACATCTTGTGAAGTGAAAAGCTGCATGTTTGTAAGAAACAAATCCATTATAAAGACTCTTCTAATTTCAAACTGTTGCTTTTAGCTAAAATGCCAGTCCTCTATCCATAACATTGCTTTTTCCAATGTAAAACGTTGTCTCATCTGAATCAGCACTATTTACAAGCACGATTTATAAGCCAAAACAGCTCTAAACAAATATGTTGGTGGATTTTGATGTAAGACGACAACAGATGATGGACCTCTTCACTGGAGGAAATGTTATCATGGATTATGGACTCATGTGTTTTGGCCAGAAGCGATGGTTTAAAAAAAAAAAACATCTTAATTAGGAACTTGTTTCTTATAAACATGCTGCTTTTGGCTTCATAAGACGTTAGCTACATTTCTCCAAATCTGTTCTGATGAAGAAACAAACTCATCTACATCTTAGATAGCCTGAGGGTGAGTGTATTTTCAGCAAATCTTAATTTTTTGGCAAGCAATTTTTTTTAAAAACCATTGACGGTTTTAAAAGTTCATGAGGTGCGGCTGATTAAATACAGATGTGCATTTAAAACATCTGGACAGTCCTCAGCAGGGTGATGTAAGATTATTGGTCTCAATAGAGGACGCACGGTGCCATAACTGCATTTCTCATCAAGCCATGAATCCATCAGCGACAATTTTTTTTTGAATGAAATGCTGGTTTTGATTTGTGAGAGGTCTGTAGAGCTTGAAATAAGTTGTGAAGTGGGTGCACACACACACACGCACACCTGCCCTTCCTTGGTCTCCTGGTCCTCTGCAGCAATCACTGCGACGGCAGTTGCCAAAGAGATAATTACATAGCGACTGAAGCACAGCGGTTTGTTCTACACTGGATTTGAGGGGTGGAAATGTTATTACAACGCAACAAGCCTCTTTATTTCAGCAACCAACTGGAAAAAGGGTTTTTGGAAAAAATCGTTTTGCATTTTCAGGCCCTCACTTCTGAATAATGGATCTCCCTTCCCCCATAATTCTCAGCGCTCTGTGGGTAGGGCCGTGAGTATCGATTTACTGCAGGAAGGTGCACGATTTTCGTCCCCTTTCAAATGCTACAATTCAGAAGTCCTGAAAAATTCTTCATACATAAACATTATGGAAGACAACTGTGGCAAAAAGTCAAAAAACACTGAACAAAACAGAGTTACATCACTTGGCTTTCTTTGTTTTGATGTAAAAATTGCTAAAAATTTGCTTTTTCATATTGTGTGTGTGTGTGTGTATATATATATATATATATATATATATATACTGTATACACACACACAAATTATTTTTTTTTTCTATTTATCTAGGCTTCTGTTTACACCACATTTTCTAATGTACTGCATTCCAATATAAAATCCCACTTCTCTCTTCATCCAGAATCCTGTCAGACATCTTAAAATTCAGAAATTCCCATGTGTCCCTTCTCATCTTCCTGCCCCAACTCCATTAATGATGAAACACATAAGTCAGTGCCCTGCATGGTTGCTAGGGCTTTGCTAAATGGTTGCTATGGTATCCTGGGTTGCATTTTGAATGTATCTAAGTTTGTTAGAGTTATCTGGATAATCGAAAGGCAGTTGCTATGATATTCTAGGGATATGTGTTCCCTGTGGTGCTATGAATGGTTGCTTGGGAGTTGATTGGTGGGTTTGCTAAGGTGTTCTGCATGGTTTCTAGGGCATTTGTGAGGTAATGTGAGTGGTTTTTCAAATTATGCTATGGTTTTCTGGACAGTAGAAAGACTGTTGCTAGGACGTTCTGGGAGATTGCTAGGTGTTTCCTATGGTGTTATGAATGGTTGCTTGGCCATTACTAGGACATTGTTAGGTGGTTGGTATGCAGTTGCTAAGGTACTATGGGGTTGCTAGGGTGTTGCTAAGGTATTCTGGATGGTTACTAAGAATGTTATGGTGTTCTGGTAGTTGCTAGAGCAATGCTAGATGGTCCCTAAGATGTTAGGATGGTGCTAGGTGGTTGGAAGTTACATTTAAAGGGATAGTTCACCCAAAAACGAAGATTCTGTTATCATTTGCTCACCCTCATGTCGTTCCAAACCTGTAAGACTTTTGTTCATCATCAGAAAACAAATTCCATTTCTACAAAACTACTTTGATGCGTAAACATTTTCATAAAGAGATCATAAAACTAATCCATATGAATAGAGTGGTTTAGTACAACTTTTTTGAAGAGACTTGACTCCTTTATATTTACAGATTTAATTTAGGATTTTATTCACATATTTACATTGATCAGCAAACATAAAAGAAAGCTCAGCTGTACTTCCTTGACACACAAGAACAAACCTGATTGGTCCTTACGAAGCTCAAACGTGTTGCGTAACACATGAGAATGAAGCTCATTGATTCTTACAGAAGCTCAAACGGACTGCGATACACGAGAATGAACCTCACTGAACCTCATTAGTTCTTACGGTAGCTCAAATGTGCTGTGTAACATGACAATGAACCTAATCTGTTCTTGCAGAAGCTGAAACGTGCTGCGAAACACAAGAGAATGAATCTCATTGGTTCTTGCGGAAGCTCAAATTTACCGCGTAACACACAAGAATGAACCTCATTGAACCTCATTTGTTCATATGGAAGCTCAAACGTGCTGTGTAACATGAATGAACCTTATTGGTCCTTGCAGAACCTCAAACGTGCTGCATAACGCACAAGAATGAACCTCATGGGTTCCTACAGAAGCTCAAACGTATTGTGTAACGCAAGAGAATGAACCTCATTGGTTCTTGGGGAAGCTCAGTTGTGCTGCGTAACACATTAGAATGAACCTCATTGGTTCTTGGGGAAGCTCAATTGTGCTGCGTAACATGAGAATGAACCTCATTGGTTCTTGGGGAAGCTCAATTGTGCTGCGTAACACATTAGAATGAACCTCATTGGTTCTTGGGGAAGCTCAATTGTGCTGCGTAACACATGAGAATGAACCTCGTTGGTTCTTACAGAACCTCAAGCACATTTTTGGGTGAACTATCTTTGTAATTTTAAACAAATCCCTAAAGTTAAAGCATAAGCAACAGAAATACTGCAAGCAGCACATAAAAATTGTCCTTCAGAATCATTTCCATCAAGAACATAATTTAAATTTGCCCATTTTTCCGCACAATGCATTTAAAATATATTGTATATTTAAGAACTAAGAGGAATTCTGTGTCATTGCATATCTTGTATGATAAAGCACAGAACGATTAGACTGCACAAAAACATGGTCATGTGACAGATCTTATTTGGGAATTTAAACCATAAAGCCGTAACCACTTCCAGCTGGTTAGAAATCATCACTCAGACAGAGGAGAGGGATGAGAGGAGGGAGGGAATGACAGACAGATGGAGATGGATACTGCAGCTATGAGTGCTCCAGAGAGAGCTAGTAAACCATTCCCTGTCCCCTTCAGCCAATAAAAATGGCTGCATTAAGATAATAACGCTGTATAGCAATTATTAAAGGGCAATAAAAACGCTTTAGAGCCTCTCCAGGCTATGAACTGTGTGTGTGCATGAGTGTGTTGGGCTTCAGCTATAAGGACGAGATGGATTTTCTAACATACTAAGATATTTTGTAATCCAATAACTGCTTTATGAAATCTTGTTATCCTGAGGACTGGAGCTTTTATAAACCAGCTAGAGATCCTACTTCAAATCCATTAGGCATGACTAAGAGTGAAACATGCTTCAGTATTGCATATGGGTCGGTAAAAAGGACTTTAGTGTCATAATGAGCTTACACAATGGTATGTTAATTCTTGCTATTCTGGTCTCGTCACAAGTGCAACAAGTTGCAAATCGTTTATTTCTTGACTTTTCTGCAGTACGTGAAAAAAATACCAAATACGCATATAGACTTTCTGGGGAAAATAGAGCTGTTCACTGATTGGTGGAGGCTGCTAATAATAACTCACCTCTGAGCCAATGAGACGACTCACCAGACTGACAGTGGGCGGAGTCTCTGAGGTGGTCAGGAACGAGCAGTCCTGAGCAACAAAGCGTGTTAGACTGCATCAGTACAGCATATTGACAGCACTGAAGTGTAATTATCAAGTGTGAATACAAACAATGTGAGCTGCTTATGAATAAGTAAAACAGTGTCTTTCCAATAACAAAAGTTTTATATTAGTGAAGGCATAAATGCACATTTACAAATCATAAACAAACTATGTAATTTCATTAACTATAATTGCACTGAAATCGCTGTTTTCTTCCTGTCAGTAACCTGTAGTGGCAGCCGTGGCACTCTTAGTCCTCTCTTAGACATCAGTGTCCTGTACAGTGACT
The DNA here is from genome assembly GCF_001515605.1 of Sinocyclocheilus anshuiensis. Taxonomy (NCBI): domain Eukaryota; kingdom Metazoa; phylum Chordata; class Actinopteri; order Cypriniformes; family Cyprinidae; genus Sinocyclocheilus; species Sinocyclocheilus anshuiensis. The sequence goes on along the minus strand of NW_015551077.1, from coordinate 846,754 downwards.
GATCCAGTCCTGGACAGGCCAGCGTCCTATATTCAGCACTAAAGAGCATAAGAAAAGACAATTTTTCAAACAAACATGTTGGTTTTTACAATCAACATCTAACAAAAATAGAGCAAACTGCTTTTTAAAGTCATTGAAATGACTGGAGTGTTAATTAGACATGAATGCACATCATTATAAACATATTTGTCGGAAGTTTAATTTTAATTAGTAAAAATTGCTATAGAAATGTGATTGTATTGTTCTGTACCAGTTGTTGTGGGGTAAAACTCCAAAACAAGTGCTGTGCTGCCAGTAAAAATAGTGGCACAGTTTCATCCCAGGAAAAGGAAACTGTGATTCCACACAGGATGTTGCTCAGGAAACCCCGCCTGAGATGCAGAATTACTCAAACATACATCAAAATAAGAGGATTTTCAAAAAATGTTTAAGTATTTTAGAAGTCCTGCTTTATATCGATTGTTTAATTTATTTTAATTATTATTATTATTATAAAATAATTCCCTTTTTAATAAACACAATACATGGCTTTTTTTTTTTGTACGTCAAAGCCAGCCTGTCCGTATCTACAACTAAATTAAATGCTCTATGAGCATGGAGACTGCGGTCATCAACAGTTGTTGCCCGCTGAGGGCAGTGTTGTTGATCAGGGCTGAGGTGTGAGTGTGCACGGTACCTGCCCGCTGCTCCATTGGTGGGGTTGGCACTGTTAGCATATGGCCGAACCCCGAGGACACTCAGAAAACCTGGCAGAACGCCCTGAAGATGAACCGAAGCTGGTTTGGAGAGCGGACGAGGAGTAGCTGGGTCAAAGGTTATGAGATGTAACTGAAGATAAAAGCAATAAAAAAACAACAGCCCAAGTTGCCCAACCATAATTAATAAAGACAAACTATAATTTTACATTGTTATATATGTAGTTGGTGAGTCACTCTTCATGCTATTATACATGAACAAAAAGACACCTAACGAAACAAAATACATTCAACAGTGTTGCATGCTAGATCTTCCGAGAGCAGCTGAAATTGGCTTGCAGACAGCAGAAGGGAATGTATGGCGGTCACAGATGAGCGCTGCTCCCCTGAGACGCTCAGCCCTAAAATGTCATTGGCACTTTGGTCCCTCAGTGCACACAAAGGTCAATAGTGATTCCTCACATTCGCATCGATTCAGTCTACAGTGCCATTACACACAGCAATTACACAGTCAGCTGATATTCTATCTAGCTGATATGATTCGTAAATGTGCATTTATGCCTTCACTAATATAAAAATGTTGGTATTGGAAAGACAATGTTTTACTTACTCATAAGCAGTTTTGTAATATCGGATCCACCGATAAATTTACTAGACCGCCATTACAGTACTGTGTCTGGGGGGAGACGATAATAAAACGTAACTTGCTGTTATATCTCATATAGTTATATATTTATATAAACGTTACACTGTATGAACCACAGTATATGCATATACAGTATATGTGCATTAAATTCATATATACACATTAAGTTTAGGCTAAGAATATAACATGTTTTGAAACATCTAGATTATTAGTATTAGTGAGCGGATCACTTTATGTAATATGAAACTGGTGTGCTATATATGTATCTATAGAGTGCCACACATGGAGAAATGCCACCACACTGACTGGGAACAGATGGCACCAGAGCAGAATGACTGAGCTTTCTGCTCAACCCAACATGCACATGGATACACACACACACACACACACACACACACACATGCATCTAAATACAAATACAGAAGTCCTAGGACGCATGTTTATATGGTTATCCAAGAAGATCATGTAAGAAAAAAGAAAAAAAAGAGAAATAGGCAGAGACTACACACATGAAATGCATAGAAGAAAAATGTATTGGCAGAAAAGAGGATGGATGGATGGATGGATGGATGGAAAGGTGTGATCGATATGGTCTGAGAAGCCCTGGGTCTTGGTGGGATACGCTTTAGCTACGAATGACTGAAGGAGATGATGCATCTCAATTTAGACCAGTCGGAGAGCTCCGTGTGTGTGTGATGGCAGAGGGAGAGCGTGTGAAAAAGTGCGTTGGCAAAGACTCATGGGACGTGACAGCAGAAGCCTCTCCACAGCCAAGAAAAGCAGGAAAATGACACAGTTACACACATGAGCAAACACTCCGCTGTCATCTAAAAGATGCCAAACTCCACTTCACTGGAACCTCTGTGGCTTTACCTGACGTTTGCCTGTCCATCTGGCTGTTTGTGTGTGTCTTTACTTCAAGGAGAACTGAAATAAGCTTTAATTAGTCCGGTTTGTAATACAGTTCTCTCCGATAAGCCAATAATTATCGGCTAAGTTATAAGTTGTGGCTGATATAAAAATTCTATACTAATGTTTCAAAGCAAAACAATCAAAGTTTAATCAATCAATCAAACAAACAAACAAAATGAAACAGCACAAAACAAAACAGACAAAAAAAAAACAGCACAAAACACAAAAAAACACAAACAACACAACACAGCACAAACAATGAAAAACAAACAAAAAACAACATAAGTAAACAAAAAGAAACAGCGCAACAAAAAATAAACAAAACAGCACAAAACAAAATGACACAAAAAAAACAAAAACAGCACAGCACAACAAAAAACCAAATGAAACAGCATAAAAACAAAACATACACTAACAAAAAAAACAGCACAAAATGAAACAAAGCACAACACAAACACAAAATGAAACGGCACAAAACAAAACGAAATACAAAAAACAAAACACAGGCAAAAACACAAAACAGCACAAAACATCCATAAAAGCATCAGCGAAGGTTCTACCAGGAAGACTAATGCTACGTCATTCATTCATGACTATTAGCTCTGGCCAATCACTGCTTGATACTTGGACTATATAAGTACTGAACTTTCTCTTTAACGTTCGCAGTTGATGACGCTGATGTTCCCCTCCATTCTCCCTACCACCACCAGGTTGGTCTTATATACTCTGGGTGTTGAGTGATAATTGGCTAGATCTAAATGTAGTGTATGACGTAGCATTAAGTCTTCCCGGTAGAACTTGCACTAAAGCTTCCATTTCACATTTTAATTATTTGGAGGTTTGTTATTTATGCAACACTTATCATGTTTTTTATATCTTTAAATATTTGTAATAAAAAAAGAAATGCTCAATAAGAATATGATTTTTGTAGTGTAAATGTAGAAGCATTTAACAACATCCTTGTGGTATGGATGAGTGGATCAGACCATTGATCAGATGAGTAGATTTGATGCACTGTATTTTGGTGACAACATGGTGAGATAAAGGTGAATATGTGTTTTGAACCTGTGGTTGGCTGTGTACAGTGAGGGGTGAAACTGTGAAAGCATCATCAGGGGGTTCAGGAAACCGAGCTCACATAGACGCCTGCAGCCCTGGGAACACAGAGCAACATGTTGCTTCCAAAAGTGTTGAGACATTCGTTAAAAATATGCAAAGCATTTTCGTGTGACTGACAAAGACATGGCTTCCATAAGTCTGGCGGTTTGTTTTTAAGATTGGCTGAGTGTCTCAGCATCTCTGCACACATATGAAGAAATGAATACACAAGAGAGGACAGACCACCAGCCCGCCGGTGATCACTCTTACAACCCCTTCTGATGAAACCATTTGGGGAAAGGTGAAGAAGATGAATAATACATGGACTTGCACTTCCATTTCTCTTGCCTTGGCAACATCTCCACTATTATTAGCAACACAGTGTATGTGCATCACAAGAGCTGCTGTAGGGATGGAGACATCAGAGCCCACCTGTGTCAACACCACCACATCCATACCTTCTATCTCTACAGTGGATTGCACCATTATTCGTTTAAGGAAGGGGTTTTGTGCATCAAAATGGCGAAAACAATAACCCCATACTGATTTCTATATCTATCTGTTAACCCTGAACATTGGCATGTACAGTACCTCACCTACAGACACTGCTAATCATGTAGCTTGTTGAGAGGAGGAGGGCAATTTTTCAAAGCAATCATATTTATGATTGTTCCTGGTGGGCATTAAAAAGGTTGAAGAAACATCCTAGAAATTGAAAGAGAGATTTGAGCTATCTAGAGACCAGAATATTATAGAAACTATAAAGCAACCAGCCAGAAGATCCTATAACCAAAGGGAAGATCCTCACAACCACTCAGAACAACATAACCCACCAGAACATCCTAACAACCAACTAGAACAACCTATTAACCTCCTAGAACAGTGGTTTTCAGACCTTTTTAAGAGTGACCCTTTTTTTTCTTTTTAAAATTACGCAACCCATATACATCATATATGACCATTTACATGCAATCAAGTTAAGCCATAAGAATTTGGTCTCATGTCCCATGGAGGGGCACCAAAAGATTAAAAGGAGAAGTGACGACAGTCAGTGTTGCCAACCATGCCAAGTGTGTGGTTTTAGAGTGGAATTACACTCATTCCGCAGGTTTTTCTTAGTCCATGGGTTAAAGCGATCTCCCCTATATGTGATTTCAACTCCGGAAAAAAACATGAGTGGGCTAGTTTCGGGATAGTATTTGATTAGCAATTGGGTTTTTTGTTTAGCAGACCTGGCAACCAGTGAAAGGCGAGAAAGGACCAGGCCTGGGACCTCATGTTGTGGATATGCTTACGTTTATACGCCAGTCTGCCGTGAGCCGGCTGCTGCTTACTTTTGTTTTGTTGTTTGGGTATTTTGCTATTAAAGTTACATTTGTCGGTTCCCAACTCCTTCTTACCTGAGTCTTGAACATATAGTATATACGCATTTTCCTTAAATCACCCTGGCAACCCACCCGAGGGTCGCAACCCAGAGTTTAAACACTTGTGGCCTAGACCAGTGGTTTTCAACCTGTGGGCTGCGACGGTATTGCAGGGGGGCTGCCAATTACTATTAAAAGAAATAATACTGTTAATATATGTAAAAATGTATGTAAAAAAAGTCATAACATAATATCTTAATTTCATATATATAATTAAATAAAAAATAAATATTAAACTGTTACTTTGCTTCCACTATTCGAGCTCGCTGATTGGTTTAAGAATAAACCGCCAATTCTAAAATATTTTTGCTGCATATGCTACAGAACAACAGATTCAAACATGGATAAATGGCTGTCAACAGGGTCGCTGAAAAGAACAAATGCAGATGTTTCTCCATCTACAAGTAAGCCTGACACTGAAAAGACTCAAAATAAGTCTAAAAGAAAATACAGTAGTGACTATCTAGTGCGAGGCTTCACATGTGTGGGAGCGGAAAACAAGCAGCTACCACTCTGCGTTGTTTGCTCAGAAGTCTTATCAAATGAAGCTTTGAAACCGAGCAAACTACGACGGCACTTGGAGACTAAACACAGTGAATATGTGTCCAAGCCTATTGAGTTTTTTGAGAACAAACTAAAAAAAACTACTGAAACTGCGTTCTCTGGCAACGACAACATTAAAGCAGTGGAGGCATCTTATCGTGAAGCAAAGCTCATCGCAAAGGCTGGAAAACTTCACACAATTGGTGAAAATTAGATTTTACCTGCCACGACAGAAATGGTTGGCGTGATGTGTGGAGAAAAGGCCCGCAAGCAGTTAAATCTGATTTCACTTTCAGATAATACAGTTGAGAGAAGAATAAATGAAATGGCAGATGACATAATTCAGAAGTTGGTTTAAAAACATTCGATAGAGTCCCTTTTATGCCCTACAGTTGGATGAATCGACCGATATAGCAAACCTTTCCAACCTCATTGCTTATGTACGGTATGTACATAACGGAGAATTACAAGAGGATTTCCTTTTCTGTAAGTCGCTGCCGACTCAATCAACTGCCGAAGCCATATTTGATATTTTGAATGCATTTATTGTTCATTGCCAGTTCATTCAATAAAGACAGTTAACAATCTAGCTTCTGAGTACTCAGTTATTAACCCAACAATTAGCGGGGTCAGTTAATTTTTTTACAGTGGGCCGCGGAAACATATGTGTTTGGTTGTGTGGGCCGCGAGTTGAAAAAGGTTGGGAACCACTGGCTTAGAACACATAATTTTTTTGCAGTGGGCCGCGGAAACATATGTGTTTGGTTGTGTGGGCCGCGAGTTGAAAAAGGTTGGGAACCACTGGCCTAGACCATCCCAACAACTTCTAAGAACTCAGTAACCACCCAGAACAACCTAGCAATTTTAACAACCACTTAGAATAACTTAACAACTACTATGAACAAACTAGTAACCACAAAGAACACTGTAGCAACTACCTAAAAACAACCTAACAACCACCTAGAACCTATTCTAGTAACCACCCACAGCATTCTAATAACCACCTAGATCAACCTAGTAACCACCTAGAACATCCTAGTAACCACCCACAGCATCCTAACAACCACATAGATCAACCTAGTAACCACCTAGAACATCTTAATAACTACAACAGACAAATCAGTAACCACCCAGAACATCCCAGTAACCCCCCAGAGCATCCTAGCAACAACCCAGAACAGCCAACAGCCACCTAAAACAACCTAATAACAACCCAGAACAGCCAACAACCACCCAAAACAAACTAACAACCACCTAAAACAACCTAATAACCACCCAGAACAGCGAACAACCACCTAAAACACCCTAATAACCACACAGAACAGCAAACAACCACCTAAAGCAACCTAATAACTACCCAGAACAGCCAACAACCACCTAAATGATCCTAATAACCACCCAGAACAGCGAACAACCACCTAAAACACCCTAATAACCACCCAGAACAGCGAACAACCACCTAAAACAACCTAATAACCACCCAGAACAGCCAACAACCACCTAAAATATCCTAATAACCACCCGGAACAGCGAACAACCACCTAAAAACAACCTAATAACCACCCATAACAGCCAACAACCAACAAGAACAACCTAGTAACCACTCAGAACAGCCAACAACCACCTAAAAACAACCTAATAAAAACTGTACATGTGGAAGAATTGACAATAAAGCAGACTTGACTTGACTTGACTAATAACCACCCATAACAGCCAACAACCAACAAGAACAACCTAGTAACCACCCAGAACAGCCAACAACCACCTAAAACAACCTAATGACCACCCAGAACAGCCAACAGCCAACAAAAACAAACAACCACCCACCCAAAACAAACTAACAACCACTTAAAACAACCTAATAACCACCCAGAACAGCCAACAACCACCTAAAATAACTTAATAGCCACCCAGAACATGCAACAACCACCCAAAACAACTTAATAACCACCCAGAATATAAAACAACAACCCAAAACAAACTAACAACCACATAAAACAACCTAATAACCACCTAGAACTGCCAACAACCACCCAAAACAAACTAACAACCACTTAAAACAACCTAATAACCACCTAGAACTGCCAACAACCAACAAAAACAACCTAATAACCACCCAGAACAGTCAACAACCACCCAAAACAAACTAACAACCACTTAAAACAACCTAATAACCACCTAGAACTGCCAACAACCAACAAAAACAACCTAATAACCACCCAGAACAGTCAACAACCACCCAAAACAAACTAACAACCACTTAAAACAACCTAATAACCACCTAGAACTGCCAACAACCAACAAAAACAACCTAATAACCACCCAGAACAGTCAACAACCACCCAAAACAAACTAACAACCACTTAAAACAACCTAATAACCACCTAGAACTGCCAACAACCAACAAAAACAACCTAATAACCACCCAAAACTACTTAATAACCACCCAGAACTTGCAAAAACCACCCAAAACAAAACTGACAACCACCTAAAACAACCTAATAACCACCCAGAACAGCCAACTACCAACAAAAACAAACTAACAACCACTTACCATAAAACAACCTAATAACCACCCAGAATCGCCAACAACCAACAAAAACAACCTAATAATAACCACCCAGAACAGCCAACAACCAACAAAAACAAACTAACAACCACCTAAAACAACCTAATAACCACCCAGAACAGACAACAACCATCTAAAACAATTTAATAAACACCCAGAACATCAAACAACCACCCAAAACAAAATAGTAACCACCCAAAACAACCTAATAACCACAGAGAAACAGCCAACAACCACCCAAACAAACTAATAACCACCTAAAACATTCTAACAACCTCTTAAGGCTGGATACACTACACGACTTTCCCCCCGATTTAAAGTTTGGATAAGTTGACACTAGTTGCCGAAAGTCAAAGCCAGTCTGCAGATTTGAGTTGACCGATATCATAGAAAATTGTGTAATGTATGATGGTCACAGACTCCAATTTTTTTTTGCTTCAGACTATGATTACATCCAGTCGGAGGATATCAAACATGTTTGATATTTTCAGCAGATTTTAGAACGCATATTGTTTTTATGCATAATGCATCTCCTAGCAACAAGGTGCATGTTTCTGCATGAGTTCATTGTGACCAGAACAACTTTAAAGTCTGGTAGTGTACGATCCTCAGTCGTTTAGTGTATAATGGTCAGTTTTTCCTCTGTGACAATTACAAAGTCGGTAAATGTATAATACCCAGTGTTTTAAAATCTGTTCTGATTTAAAAGTTGTGTAGTCTATTCCAGCCTTTAGTCCAACCTAGTAACCAGCTAGAACATAGTAGCAACTACTATGAACAAACTATTAACCACCTAACAGATCCTAACAGCCACTCATGCTGACGGCAAGTTTTGCATGGCCAAAGCACCATTAGCAAAATCTAGTTTTTTTTTCTCTAGGTGATTTTTTCCCTAATGAGAATGATACTGACAAAAAAAAAAGATTGAACCAGTTTCTCCTGGCTCTGGGGAGAACAGCAATTATGGATAATTATCAAATGGATAATTCCAGCTCTAAAACGTGATTGGATCAGCCGCATTCAAAGCGTATGTAAAACAGCATGCCTACTGAAAACATGCACATCTGTAACAGAACATAAACGACATTTTACATTAATGTGCCAAGTTGCTACATTGCCTGGCAACCATAAACTGCCAGCAATTATGCTAATGGACCACAGTATATGAAATGCTTATTGGGATTATTACTAGGGATGCAACAATATGTTTGCCCATGGTTCAATGCATACCTCGTTTTTGGTTTGGTTCGGTTCTGATGGCTTGGCACATCAGAGTGTTTTTTTTTTTTTTGCCATTTGCAATTTAAAATGTGATTTTTTAAACAAATAAAAACAAAACCCTGTACACTTAATTAAAACCTGGATTATCATATGTCTGCTCCAAATTTCTTTTGAGAGAATTATTATTTTTCCTATTTTTCCCCAGAATAGGATGGATTAGCCATTATTGAGCACCATAAACACATGTAATGTCTGCTTCATTAATACTGGATGCCAGAGGGTGCCCTCATGCAGAAACTACACATATGCATCACAGAAGTAATAGAACTGATGACGCTCCAGAAATCTCTAATATGGACAAAGACATCCAGCTATCGCTGTGACTGAATAAAAAGAATGAATGAATGAATGAAGACAATAAACACTCGACTGCGACAAAATATAGTTTATTTGTGTTCTTCAAGCCATATCTGGTATTTTCATAATAAGTATATTTATAATTCATTGCTAATCAACCTTTTTACAGTATAGAACGGTAGGCTACCTGCTGCTTTCAGAAAACACTGAAAGACTTCACGCAAGTTCTGAAGGTGTTGTGAGAATTCAGGACTGTAGACAATAGGTGAGCATGATTTCACCAAGTACAACATGTTCCTGGATCAACATCCTTGTTGATCCTGGAACAACATTCCAATTA
>NW_015551077.1:829553-835346 GCF_001515605.1 Sinocyclocheilus anshuiensis | reverse complement strand
ACAACCACCTAAAACAACCTAATAACCACCCAGAACAGCCAACTACCAACAAAAACAAACTAACAACCACCTAAAACAACCTAATAACCACCCAGAATCGCCAACAACCAACAAAAACAACCTAATAATAACCACCCAGAACAGCCAACAACCAACAAAAACAAACTAACAACCACCTAAAACAACCTAATAACCACTCAGAACTGACAACAACCAACAAAAACAAACTAACAACCACCTAAAACAACCTAATAACCACCCAGAACAGACAACAACCATCTAAAACAATTTAATAAACACCCAGAACATCAAACAACCACCCAAAACAAAATAGTAACCACCCAAAACAACCTAATAACCACAGAGAAACAGCCAACAACCACCCAAACAAACTAATAACCACCTAAAACATTCTAACAACCTCTTAAGGCTGGATACACTACACGACTTTCCCCCCGATTTAAAGTTTGGATAAGTTGACACTAGTTGCCGAAAGTCAAAGCCAGTCTGCAGATTTGAGTTGACCGATATCATAGAAAATTGTGTAATGTATGATGGTCACAGACTCCAATTTTTTTTTGCTTCAGACTATGATTACATCCAGTCGGAGGATATCAAACATGTTTGATATTTTCAGCAGATTTTAGAACGCATATTGTTTTTATGCATAATGCATCTCCTAGCAACAAGGTGCATGTTTCTGCATGAGTTCATTGTGACCAGAACAACTTTAAAGTCTGGTAGTGTACGATCCTCAGTCGTTTAGTGTATAATGGTCAGTTTTTCCTCTGTGACAATTACAAAGTCGGTAAATGTATAATACCCAGTGTTTTAAAATCTGTTCTGATTTAAAAGTTGTGTAGTCTATTCCAGCCTTTAGTCCAACCTAGTAACCAGCTAGAACATAGTAGCAACTACTATGAACAAACTATTAACCACCTAACAGATCCTAACAGCCACTCATGCTGACGGCAAGTTTTGCATGGCCAAAGCACCATTAGCAAAATCTAGTTTTTTTTTCTCTAGGTGATTTTTTCCCTAATGAGAATGATACTGACAAAAAAAAAAGATTGAACCAGTTTCTCCTGGCTCTGGGGAGAACAGCAATTATGGATAATTATCAAATGGATAATTCCAGCTCTAAAACGTGATTGGATCAGCCGCATTCAAAGCGTATGTAAAACAGCATGCCTACTGAAAACATGCACATCTGTAACAGAACATAAACGACATTTTACATTAATGTGCCAAGTTGCTACATTGCCTGGCAACCATAAACTGCCAGCAATTATGCTAATGGACCACAGTATATGAAATGCTTATTGGGATTATTACTAGGGATGCAACAATATGTTTGCCCATGGTTCAATGCATACCTCGTTTTTGGTTTGGTTCGGTTCTGATGGCTTGGCACATCAGAGTGTTTTTTTTTTTTTGCTATTCTATACCTAGGCAACAGGAACAGTAAGAGAATAAGGAGACACAAAATACATGTTTGCAATATTTGCCCACTCTTCTTTGCAGAACTGCTCAAGTTCACTTAAATTTGATGGTAAGCGTTTGTGGACTGCAGTCTTCAAGTCATTCCACAGATTTTCAGTGGGCTTTAAGTATGGCCTCTGACTAGGCCATGCAAGGACATTCACCTTTTTCTCCTCCGTTTTGCTGTGTACTTTGAGTCATTGTCATGTTGGAAGGTAAACCTTCTTCCCGTTGACTACTTTCTGGCAGAGGGCAGCAGATTTTCCTCAAGAATTTGACGATATTTTGCCCCATCCATTTTTCCTTCTATCCTGACAAGTGCTCCAGTCCCTGCTACAGAGAAACACCCCATAACATGATATTACCACCTCCATGCTTTACTGTAGTAATGCTGTTATTTGGATGCTGAGCTGTATTGGATTTGCGTCAGACATATCGTTTGGTGTTGAGGCCAAATACTTAAATTTTAGTCTCATCTGCCTCAGAATCCTCAAGGTGTGTTTTGGCAAAGCTCAGTCTGACTGCATGTGGCCTTTCTTGAGGAGTGGCTTTTTTCTTGCAGCCCTCCCATACAAGCCAGATTTGTGGAGAATTTGTGGCGTTTTGGCAAAGCTCAGTCGTGACTGCATGTGGCCTTTCTTGAGGAGTGGCTTTTTTCTTGCACCCCTCCCATACAAGCCACATTTGTGGAGAATTTGTGATATTGTTGTCACATGCACACAATGACACTCTTTGTCATCAAATTCCTGCAGCTGCTTCAGAGATGCTGTAGGTCTCTTGGTCGCCTCTCTGACCAGTTTCCTCCTGGCTTATTCATCCAGTTTGGAGTGACATCCTGATCCAGGGAGGGTCTGTGTTGTACCAAATACCTTCCACTTCTTAAAGGGTTAGCTCACCTAAAACTGAAAATTAGCCTGTGTTTTACTTACCCTCGAAGCATCCTAGGTGTATGTGACTTTCTTCTTTCAGACGAATCCAATCGGAGTTATATAAAAAATTATGCTTTGAATGCTTTGAGGGTGGATTTTCATTTTTGGGTGAACTAACCCTTTAATAATAGACTTCACTGTGCTTCTAGGCATTGATAAAGCCTTTGATAAAGCAATAAGCCCCAAGAAGCCATGGTTTACAGTGAATTTATAGCAGCTAAGGGGCATTGTTAGCGGAGTGCCTAAAACCCCCTTAGCTGTTATAAATTCACTATAAACCATGGCTTAACAGGGCTTATTGCTTTTATAAAACGGTTTCATCTTCACGATGAGTTTATCACAGAGCTGTTGCCGAGGAGGTGTGTGGTTGTTTTTCGCGGTCATTTACTACTGTATTTAAATTTACAGTAGGCGAATATTTTTCCAGAGTGCACTGAAAATCTGCTAGATGGCCCCGGTGTCGCCTACTCGAAATCTGATTGGTTAAAGCAATGGTTTCATTGACATTTATTTTAAACTATAGAAGCCCGCACTGTTGATTCTAAAGGCCTTGAGGAAGATTTCTTTAACCCTGGCAAAACATGATTGCTGAGATATGATTGGACAAAAGCTCTAATATAAAAATACACTACTGGAAGCAACGCAACCAAGAGAAAAGCTATTAAATGAAGAATAGACTATTGGAAATAATTTAATACACATTCATGGAAAAATATATTAAAACTAAGTCTGATATTGTTTAGGCCAGCAGAGAAGGCTTTGCTGGCCCTGACGGCCCACCGCTGGTACGTATGCTGGAAGGAATCAGTGAGAGACTGATGCTTTTTGGATGACTGTATTACCTGCACTGCTGTCCTGGTTGCAGATAATGATATTTCTGGGTGATGGCGCCGCAGATGTGCAGCAAATTCGGCGAGAGAAAAAACACATGGAAATTATTTTAGCACAAAATCGGAAAAAATGCAATTCACAAACGCATATTAAACCGTGGATGTTGTACCAAATGGTTCAATATTATATTGAGAATTGTGACATCCCTAATTATACTATAAATTAATTTACTGATAAACTAGTTTATTTATAGCTATTTTTTTTCTATAATGCTACGTGCCAAACAATACCCCTTAATTGGGAAAATCACTGCAACACAATTATTGTATATGTTAAAATCTTCAATGCCATCAGGATTGTGTTACAGTATATACCTCAAAATCTGGTCTGCTAGCACACTCACACACATAAAACAAGCCCACTAGAGTCACGTCCCTCCCTACTCTATCAGATGAAGCTTTCAATGTGCTATTTTTAGCATGTGGTGTGGTAAGCATTATCTCTGTTAACTAGCGCCATGGGTTTGCATTAGTGCATTAGCATGTGACACCGTAAACCACACTTGATGCAACTCTGACTTCAACTCTGTTAGCTAAAAAACAACAATGCAGGTACAATGACAATAATTATAGCACTTATGCATAATAGTACAGCACATCATACCTGTATAAGTCATTATCTGCAAATATACGCACCACAGCTAGCAAACGACCAACTGGATCACTTAGCGGTTTGTCAGTTGACTGCAGCAACGCCTGGAAATGGAGAAACAGATTTTTGGCTGAACTATTTCTTTAAATGTCATATTGGAAACAGTGGCTCATTCTTCATACTGATCACGGCTGCCCATATATATGCGGCAGTATGAACCGGCATTTTAAGCTCATCTGCTATTCAATACCTCCTGGCATGGAGTAGTAGATCAATGGAGAGATTGGGTTAATAGGAAATTGTGAGAGGGCATGATTAAGTTAGATCTTCTATCACAATAGCAGAGCCCGAAACAGGAAGCTGGAGATCGGATATCTCAATTAAATAGGATCTAATTAGCACAAAATACTTTTACATATATATATGTCTGGAATTCATTATTTTCTTTGGTACAATGCCAAGCAGTTTAAGATAATAAATCGCCACATGAGTATTCGACAGCTGACGTTCACTTAAACTGTGTGTTCTGATATGATTGGAGAGTTGTACCTCAAAGACTGTGAAGGAGAAGCAGGGTTGTCTGGGTAGGATGCTGAGTTTACACACCACAGTGGCATAGAGACGCTTCCCTGGGACGCTAGGAATAGAAACAGAGGAGTTGTAGTAAGAGACCTGCAAATCAACACACACCTCCATTTTCATGTTCAGAGGAGGATTTAGATTTATCTTTGCACATTCCAAGTTTCTGTGTTTAACTAATCTAGTTACGGTAAACATGTAATTATAGTACCAACCATGGAACTATAATGTTTTTTTGCATATGTACCATGGCATTCTTTAAAGCACATTTTTTGAAGTATCATGCAAATATTAAATGTGACCCTGGAGCACAAAACCAGTCTTAAGTCACTGGGTATATTTTTAGCAATAGCCAAAAAAATATTGTATGGGTCAAAATTATTGATTTTTCTTTTATGCCAAAAATCATTAGGATATTAAGTAAAGATCATGTTCCATGAAGATATTTTGTAAATTTCCTACTGTAAATATATTAAAACTTAATTTTTGATTAGTAATATGCATTGCTAAGTACTTAATTTGGACAACTTTAAAGGCGATTTTCTCAGTATTTTGATTTTTTTGCACCCTCAGATTCCAGATTTTCAAATAATTGTATCTCGGCCAAATACTGTCCTGTCCTAACAAACCATACATCAATGAAAAGCTTATTTATTCAGAAAAATTTACCCTTATGACTGGTTTTGTGGTCCAGGGTCACAAATATATTATCATTTAGTACTACAGTATATGGACAAATCTCACAAAACAAGTCAAGAAAATGTTAATTAAAATAATAAAATAATAATAAAAACTTTTTTTTTTACAAAATTATGTGTATGATTTTATTTTTGATCCAAATATGTCAACAAGAAAAATTATCATGTACTTTAATGTAATGCATAATAATAATAATAATAATACATTTAACATTTTATAATAATTTTATATTACATTATTATTTAAAAATGTAATTTGAAAAATATAAAAAATAGTAGTAGAAGCAGCAGCAGTAACAACAACAACATAACAATAATAATAATAATAATAATAATAATTATTATTATTATTATCTTTATAAATTTATTAGGAATTTTAAATTTACACTTATTTTGATTAAAGTAAAAAAAAAACATTTTTAGAGTACTTATTAGAGTCCTTTTACTGCAATACAGTAAAAAATGACAGTATTATTCAAATGGAATTAGAATAATGGGAATTAAAAATAATAAAAAAAAAAAAATCAGATAAATATAAATAATTTAAAAAATTAACTGAAATAGGAATGCACTGAAATGAAAATTCTGGACTAAAACAGAAAATTCTGGATGCAATTGGCAGA
>NW_015551077.1:825782-829494 GCF_001515605.1 Sinocyclocheilus anshuiensis | reverse complement strand
CAGAAAACCAAAAATGCTTTTTAACAATTATTTATTAATTTATTAAATAAAAAATTATTTTCCAAGGCTTTTTAATTTAACTCAATAATTTGAATGATACTAAAAAAAAAAAAATACAAGCCAATAAAATAACCACACTTTTATTGAAAGTAAAACAATGCAATTGGACAGAAAATATTTTCATATTAAATATCAGTATATTATGTTTATTCAGTTCTATGAACAGAATCAGATTTAACCTTTTTTTTTTTAATTATCCAAATAATGTATAGTCCTAGAAAGCTATTATTATCAGAGCATGTGAGCAGAGCATAGCATAACAAGAGGGTTACAGCCGTACTACACCATGTTACAGCACAGAAGCACTATTGCAAAATAGAATTTTCGGCTCATATTTTTGGCCGTTTTTCCTGAAAAAAATAGCCATTTTAGCCAATAATTTTTTGGCGGCCAAAATTTCGGTGCATCCCTAAAAGAAATCTAGACACATTATGGTAATTTTATTTTATTTTTTTATTTTTATTTTTTTTTCAAAATTTGGGGGAAAATGTGCTTGACATCATTAAATAATGTTACAATGCAAAAATTCGCACTTTTCTTTACGCAAAATGTAAATTGTAATTCATGAATATATCAAAGTATCATGTTTTATCATCTGACACGATCACTGCACCATAATATCAGTACCAAAAAATAAGATCACCTCTCTAAACTGCTTCAGTTTGATGTAATTGGTTTTCAAAAGCCTCATTCTCAGTAGCAGAACAGTATATAAAACCTTAAAATATTACCCACCGTACAATACAAATGGGTTGTGTTGCAATTTCTTATCTCATCTGTGTGTGTGTGTGTGTGTGTGTGTGTGTTGTTGGTGACACACAAGGCCACTGAGCATGTGTGATTACAGCTCAGTGCTCTCCTGAGTGTCCTCCATTAAAACAACACTGAGAGGATCAATGTTTATGAGCGTCATAAAGCATTGCTTGTGAAGCTGCTAGAGCACTGCATATTCATCAGAGCTGTATTTTTAATGTTAATTCATGACTGGCTATGGTTATTCCCCTTTAATTCTTTGAGGGAAACAGAATAATAAATATTATTCATTAATAAAAATAGAATATAAAACATTCTAGTTGCTATAATACAATAAAGAACTCGTCTCACGGACAGCAACACCGAACTGAGCTCTCCTTCGCGTCCTCCTGCACCTGAACGAACAAACACAAATCGCAGTTTAAACATGCAAACAGAAAAACATGTGAAAGGGCCCAATTCAGCACCCGCGTGCTGTGTTCTGTGCGCACGCAGAAAGACGCGTCTCAAAGCACTTGAACACCAAAATTTGCCTCTTCTTGCTCTTGTACCGACAAATACATACAAAATTATGTCAAAATACCCGTCTTGGAGAGTATCCTCGAAAAAACTGTCGCTTATGTCTTAAGTGAAAGTAAACAGTGGAGAAATAAATCGGATGTGTATCATTATATTGTCCTTAATGTTAATCCAAGAAAATGAAAGAAAGAAAGAAAGTAACAAAAACTTGTAAAATACATTTTAATGGGCATAATTAAGTGTGAAAATAACAGAAGGATATACAGTCAAACCAAAAATTATTCAGAGGCCAGATATAATTTTTGATATGTTTTTACTAGTGGGTGCAGGACACTATAATTCATTTGTGTAAGTGAGTATAATAAATTAAAGTAAACTGTGACATATTATACCCAAAATTTCTTCATAGCGTGGCAGAGTCTTAACTTTGATAAAGAATATCTCTTCGGATTTGAGACTTTAGTCTTTGCAACTTCAGGGATCTTATCTATGCACAATCGGCTTGTAACACTCCAAAGAGAAAGGAAAACTTGAAATCGCATCATATGACCCCTTTAAGTGTTTTTTTTCTTTAATTGCTAATGCGACCTTTTTACACCACATACTGAACAAAATTAAGCATTGCTTGGTAATTGGTCAACAAAGTCTTGATTGTTATGTAAATATTGTCATACTAACAGTTGTCTGAATTTTTGGTTGATTGTAATCCATTACATATTTTCCCATCATTGATCACAGTGACATCACACCATTCTCATACTGTGATACTCACAGTGTGAGTAATATGTGAGCTCATTGTGGATTCAAAATGTTAAGCAGGTTGAGAGGAGGCAGTTCAAATATCGGTCACCGAGGAGGCTTTCTATATCCTGTTTCTCAACACTATCACAGTGATAGCACAGTGCTCTCACATGGTGAGCTCATGAGTGCAAGCTCAGCTAACAGTTTTTTGTTATAAGAACCTTCTCCAAACATACAACTGACTTCCAGACACAGTCGTCGATGAAATCAACTGAAATACAAAAGACATTAAATCTTTCGTGATCTCAGCAGAGAACGATTAAACAACTCCACAAACAGCATCACCAGCTTCACGCATTATTAACCAGACTGACTTTATTTCTGTCAGACATCTACAAAAGTGCTTATTGAGAATTAAAAGAGATTTAGATGATGATGTTTTATTGTTTCATTTGACGTTACCACCAAGGTGATTAGTGTTTGCTTTAGTTGGGCTCTTGACCCATGACTTTATAACATTATATATTTTTGGGCTGCTGTAACTGTGTTTGTAAAGCACATTTGTTATGGCAAGGAATAGCAAAAAGAGACTGCAACCAGGTGATATCGGTTTGTTATTGATGATAACACAATCTTCACCCAGATTCAGTACGCAGACTTTGTGAGGAGTTATTAATCTAAAGTTTCTAATTATAATAGCTCTTTGATTATACAGTATAGGATCCAACAGTGTAATACTTTATGAAGGATTTTAAAAGCATGATAAGTCACAAGCATTTTGAACTACTGTGTCATTTAAAAACAAAGAGAGACCTCAAGAATCAGTGTATGAATCTCAACAATGGTGACAATCAAAAGCTTCATGCTGCAATGCATGCTGGGTACCTTGGCTCTGTGCGGTGAGTGCACTTTGACCTCACATTATGAGCACACATTGAGGCC
Source organism: Sinocyclocheilus anshuiensis (assembly GCF_001515605.1). Lineage (NCBI taxonomy): Eukaryota > Metazoa > Chordata > Actinopteri > Cypriniformes > Cyprinidae > Sinocyclocheilus > Sinocyclocheilus anshuiensis. Next base: position 826,479 of record NW_015551077.1, on the reverse strand, counting down.
ACTGTGAGGTTACACTTTTAGGTCACTGTGACCTCACATTGTGACCTCATCACGACTATCCTGGGAGCTCATGGTGAGATCACTGTGAGATCAAATTGTTGACTGGGTTTCTATCAAAGTTATCTGACATTATCAAGATGAATTCGTTCTGACACAGTTTAACTCTGAGTTCTTGTCATATTTTATTACCATTTTCTAAACTATAGCAAATAAACTGTGATAATGTGAGAAATGTTGAAGGTGTCTGAAAATATTTTGGTTTGACTGTATATTTAATTTTTACAGTGAAGACTATGCAGTGCTATTTTACATTTGATTATTCGGTTTCTGTACCTGGACACCTACACACTTGAAAAAACTTAAACACTGTGTAAATAGCACAAATAAATAAATGGAACGAACATACAAATTAAACTATTTCAAACAGGGCCCACTGGTACAACCTGCACTGGGGCCCTGCAAACCCCAGCTACGGCCCTGTATATGTGTGTGTGTGTGTGTGTGTGTGTGTGTGTGCGTGTGTGTGTGTGTGTGTGCGTGTGTGTAAATATATATACAAATTATTATCCAAAAGTTCTTTTCAAACATACAGTGAAAAAAATTACCCAGTCAGTTAATATTTTGATACTAAATTATTCCACATAATTCCACTAAACTAATAATAATAATAATAATTATTATTATTATTATTATTATT
>NW_015551077.1:813435-825167 GCF_001515605.1 Sinocyclocheilus anshuiensis | reverse complement strand
TAATAATAATAATAATAATAATAATTATTATTATTATTATTATTGCTATTTTTGCTATTATTATTATTATTGTTTTTTTATTTAATACATGCTTTTATTAAATACATAATATTATTTGATCAATAGTATTTAATTATTTTATTATACACTGTAAAAAAAAAGATTTTTCGCAAATAAAACAAACGGAGGAGAAAAACACATTTTAAAGGTGAGAAAAAATATGCAGAGATTGTAGTTAGAGATTGTGGTTTATGTTGATGCAGTTGACTTAAAATTTATGTAAATTCTACAAATCAGATCAGATCCTGCACATCGGATGCAACCCATGATGGTCTGGCGTCGACCATCCTGCGCCTCGGGACTCCACTCCTCTGGCTTCGCCTCGTCCCTTCGTTCCTCCGGCTCCGTCAGGCTTCTTCATCCCCTCGGCTCCTCCTCAGTCCTCTGTCGCACAGGCTCCACCGCGGCCCCCCGGATCCACAACTCAGCGTCGGTCGCCGGCGCCATCTGCTCCGCCTAGGACCTCTGGATCCTCCCCGTCGCCCTGGCTCATCGGCTCCCCGTCTCCGCCTCGGGCTCCTCCACCACCTGCTCCACCGCCGTTGGTCGGCCCCCTGGAGTCAGTGGACATTCCTCCTCCATGGCTCCTCCCTCAATGTGTTGCCATTTCTTTGTTTGAGTTAAAATGGTTACTACACCATTTTTTAGTGTAAAAGTATTTTAAAATATAATTTTTTATTAATTTTATATTATATTAATATTAAATAATTTATCAGTACAAATAATTATAATTTATAAATATAAATAAAAATAGCATTTTGTATCATTATTAGTCAGGGCTAAAAAAAAAATATATATATATAATGAAAAAATATATCGCAGTGCCTGCACTTGCCACATAAATAGTTAATGTCTTTCAGTGTACGGTCTGTGATGAAGAGAGAAGTGCAGCCTAATCATGTGTGAACACATCCACTCTCTCTGTGGGTTTTGGCTAGACGCTGACAACTAAAGGGCAAAACTCAGAGAGAGAGGCAGAAATAACACCTCACAGGAGCTGTCTGTCCTCCTCTCTTTCTGTCTGTCTGTCTGGCATCTCTAGTTTATTTTTAACCACTCTGCCTGTTTTTCTTTCATACTGTAACCTTCAGTATGGCTGACTCTATTTCACTTTCTAAAATGCCTAGCAGATAAAAACACACATCTGTTTCCACCACCATCCTGTCTGAGCTCCTCCACACTGCTAAGGTCCCGCCGTATCGCTATCCAACTACGGTCATCACTGAAATAATGTCATCACATCTTCTGTCTGATTATATTAGATCAGCTTTTTGGTCAACTGTGGAGGGCAATATTTTAAAAATGTGTCCTGCACAGGTCTCTAGAGTAAATACTGTGAACAAACACAAGCTTGTAGGGGGTGATGGAGCACTGCCATCACTCAAGAATGTTGTAATAGCCTTTGTAACAAGCTGACGGAGGAGAAAAACACATTTTAAAGGTGAGAAAAAATATGCAGAGATTGTAGTTAGAGATTGTGGTTTATGTTGATGCAGTTGACTTAAAATTTATGTAAATTCTACAAATCAGATCAGATCCTGCACATCGGATGCAACCCATGATGGTCTGGCGTCGACCATCCTGCGCCTCGGGACTCCACTCCTCTGGCTTCGCCTCGTCCCTTCGTTCCTCCGGCTCCGTCAGGCTTCTTCATCCCCTCGGCTCCTCCTCAGTCCTCTGTCGCACAGGCTCCACCGCGGCCCCCCGGATCCACAACTCAGCGTCGGTCGCCGGCGCCATCTGCTCCGCCTAGGACCTCTGGATCCTCCCCGTCGCCCTGGCTCATCGGCTCCCCGTCTCCGCCTCGGGCTCCTGTGAATCGTGACTATTATATTATATTATATTATATTATATTATATTATATTATATTATATTATATTATATTACACTGAACAAAATTTAGCAAAAAAAAACTATTTATTTATATTTATGAAATTAGAAAATAAAAATATGAAATTTGAATATATAGTTTAATGTCTAAAAATATAGATAAAATCTGCATACATAAATGCTAATTATATAAATATATACAGTGTATATATATATATATATATATATATATATATATATACACACACACACATATAGATTTGTGTCTATTTGTATGTATTTGTATCTATATTTAGAAATAGCTATATATTCAGATCACTGCAGCATGTAAAAATAATAATTGATAACACAACAGACTGTCTTTCTATTAAAATAAATAAGTAGCAAATTTAAAATCTCCTCAGTATAACTTATTTCAGCCCACCATCTAATAATTATTCAGGATAATATCCTCTTAAATGGATAACTGATGTTCAAATGTCATTAAATTACACAGCCTAATGCTGAAACAGAGCTCTTCTCTTCTGTCAGAGGTTAGACAGAGGAAATATGCTTTATTCATGCTGCTCTCTGAGCCCCTCACAGACTGCATTTGATGAATTGTGCCTGAGGTGCTTCCAGGCGCTCAATACCGACAGAGCCGCAGGTATCCTGCACCCGAAGCAGGGCCCATGGCGGGGATGACGAGCTGTGCTTAAATCGTTTGAATGTTTTGGCAGCCTGCTGTTTCCCCTCAGTGTAGTGTGTGGTAGAGCTGGAGAGCCAGAGGTGAACTTACTGCTAAATTTCAAGAACGAGGATGTGAATTGTTTTATGGTTATATTATGTCTGGTGAGGCAGTCACTAGTAGGAACTGTCTCGAGCCATACTTTTGACTATCAGGGCCAAGTCTGGTACATATTGCAGTTTATTCTGGCTGAGAACCCACTTAGGAGGAGACCGTCTGACCAATATATACACAATAACAAACCACAACCAGTTTTTGCACTTGACATACAGGGATTTGTATCTGAAATCGATCATACCACAATTATAGTGTGCTGTGTAGCAAAGTGGTCCATTCAAGTAATATTGCAGCAGTCTCTGCAAGAGCTTGGACAAAAAACATTGAAGAAGATAGTGTGGTCAGAATGTCCTTCCATTCAAAAATAATTGCGTATAGCGGCTAGCAAATGAGATTGCACAGCTTGATTTTACCAGCTCTGGACACTTTGTGAACAATATTCATTAGATGGTCCGAATAGGTGTAGATTATTAAAAAATGTGCTACGAGACATGTGATTGGGTTATCTGTGTCACATGACTAACAGCACCCATAATGTGCTGGGTATAATGTGCATCTAAATGTGCTGGGTAGGGTATTTAAAGGGATAGTTCACCCAAAAATTAAAATTCTGTCATCATTTATTCACCCTTATGTCGTTTCAAACTTGTTTTATTATTTTCTTCTGGGGAACACAAAAATGATATTCTGAAGTAGATTTTTAGCAACCCAACAGATAAAGTTCCCATTGACTTGCACTGTAAATTCTGTTCATACAGTGGAAGTCGATTTTGAAGAATCTTGGTAACCAAACAGCTTTGGTTCCCATTGACTTCCATTGCATTTTTTTCCATACAATGCATGCCACAGTTGGTTTCACCATATCACATTGTTGGCCACTCCACATTACTTTGTTGGTTGCACCGCTTGACATACAGTATTTGGTCGCACCATATAATTTTGTTGATTGCACCATTTTGCTTTGTTGATCACACCACATGACATAGTATGTTGCACCATATGACATCCAGTAGTTGGTCGTAATGACATAAGGGTGATTAAAAATGATGTTAGAATTTTGTTGTCTTGATGTGGGCTATCCATTTAAGGAGTTATACAGTGGGAAGATTCTGAGAATGTATCTTATACCTATACGTTTAAGCTGTATCCAAAATCCCAAACTGTCTGAGTAGGTACTACATTTGATGAGGGACGAATTTTCAGCCTTTAAAAAGTATGTTCTGTATAGTATGAATCATGTGTAGTATGAGTGAAATCCGGAAGTTTTGTCATGTGACCAGATGCATCGTTTCTCTGCCATTTACAACTCCTCTCCTGTAGCCTCATGGGATAGTAAAGTGTTGCACTTCAGAATCTCAGCAGAATTAGTAGGTCATACAACTACTTTTCTCCTACTGTTTTATGAACACTACAAATTTAATCTACTGTTTTTCTGCTAAAAAAATAGTAGGGAAGTAGGCATATTTGGACACAAGGGTAGATCAAAACAACTGACCTGCACTGGTCTCCAGATGATAGTAATAAAAGGGCTCCAGTTGAGACACAGGAAGCCGATAGTGTCCGAGAAGCTCTTTGGTTCAAACATCTGCAACACTAATGGCATTACCTGTCAATTAAAAAAATAAAAATAAAAAACTTGCCAAAAAGAGACATAAATGGTTGTGACAAGCTGAACTAATTCTGTGTTGACAGTATGTAGCTGTTTTAAGGTTTCCCAGCTATTAAAAATAAGACAACATTAAGCTGCTACAGGAATAACTTCACCATTATTATCTGCTTTCAGCACAGTTTTTTTTACAATGTGTCAAACTGGCTTTGGCTCGATATGCTCGCTGAACTGAAAGTGAACTCTTGGTTTTGTAGCGCTGCCATTTAAACTTCTGGCTCCACGGACAGCTCTGGTGCTGTCTAAACTTGCCCATTTTCCTTGTTTCTTTCCCTTGCCTGTTTCAGAAACTTGGTTGCACCACATGACATATTTGGTCGGACCATATGATTTTGTTGGCCATTCCACATGTGACATGACATAGTTGGTCACACCAAATGACATGATGGTTGCATTATATCACTTTGTTGGCCACTCAACATCACTTTCTTAGTTGCACTACATGACACAGTTGGTCGCACCATATGACATCCAGTAGTCAGTCGCACCATTTATTTTTGTTGGTCAGACCACATTTTCAATTAAGGAAAAATAAACAGTCAATTATTTATAATTTGTAAAAAAAAAAACATTTTAATTGTAATATATAATATAATATTGTAATATATTCCTTTCTCATTGGACAAGCCCATCCTGAGAGGCGTGAATCTTCTCAGACTTCAAAGGGCTCACGCACAGTTCTGCCCGGGTCTTCTGCTGAAACTTCTGATTGCTGCCTGTGTGGAGAGCCTGAGCCGGTGCGGGCGTGGCCAGTGGGCTCCAACATATAGCCCAGGCAGTCTGCGGTCCTGTTAAGATTCTGAGAAGATGAGGATGTGAGCTAGCACCCTTCTGCAACCCTTAAGTCTGCGCCAGGCTTCGGCTTCGGCCTTGTCTTTACATTCACCAACGATCCTTGGATCTCAGCTGACGTCTCTCTTAGCTCTTCATCATCGTCATCTGGGAGAAAACTCTCCCGACCACCACAGAGTCAGAATAACATGTTTTTGGAGTTCATCACTCTTCAAACACGGAAGAACGTGATCGTGACTCCTACACCACCGAACCTCCAAACCATCAAGACTTTCATCCGAGACTGCATCCGGACGCTTGTTCAAGGCCAAGGCAATGCAAGTATCGCACATTTAACTAAACGAAACAGAGGTTTATTATAAGCTATAGACCCCGCTATAAATGGCGCTGATGGTTTTACTCAGGTGGTTAACTGACTCTTTTCATAGCTTCATTCTCTGGTTTTCCTGATGGTTTCATCCATCACTCATTTGCCCTTTCCCCATGTATGAGTGATTGTATGTTTGTTTGTTTATAATGTGTTAGCGTTTAGTTAATAAAATTCTTGTGCACAAATTACATGAGTTTCTGATTCTGCCTTGCAAATTAATGTCCCTTTACGATTCCGATCTAGCTACATGCTCTAATGCATTAGTAGACTACTGTAAGAAGGTTGTTTTCTGTGGCCACGAAAATATCCTTTCTTAGAGTTGATATGAAATTACACTAAATGTTCGCTGGATGAACAGATTGGTTGATGGCAATTTAATTCTGCTGCCAATATAAATAATTGTAATTAATCATAATTAATTGTAATTATTTATAGACATTCCCTTTTGAGCTAATTTGCTACAAATAATAATATTATAAAGTACTGTTTGTAAAGTACAGGTTGTACCACCCTGACATTTTTGACTACATGCACCAATTCAGAAATAAAAAAAAACAAAAACAAAGATGCCCTGAGTCCAAGTCATTCCCTAGTTTTAGCCTCATGTCTTCCTCTGACAAGACAATCCATATCATCTTCTCCTCTTATTTCACGACAAGCATCCTCAACGACATCCAGGATCCTGACTCCAGGCTCCAAAGCAACGTCCTCCATCTTATATATTCTCACTGACTTCATATCCAGCCAATAATTTTCCTCCTTTATCTGGGAAGGCTGGACATACAACCCATAAGAGAGCAGCTAGATGACACTCACAAGCATTAGAGATGTTTTGGATTCCTCAGCAACTCGCTCGTCCGACACGATCAGAATTCCACACGCACCTAGAGCAATCATTCCGTCCTCTCTCACTCTTTCTCTTTGGGAGAGCCATTAAGCCCAGTGTGTAATTATTCTGTCAGTTAACAGAAAGCATGTGGCTGGAATAATCAGGCCCACACCCTGCAATTATCATCAACACACTGGCCCTTTCAAAATGCAGCCTTCCAGAGCAGGGAAAGTAATGATAGATTTTTCTGTCATTCTTTCCTTTTTTCTTTCCAAGCGCATGGCAGAAAGACAAAAAAATTGTCTATTAGTATTCAGTAATGGCTAGTCAAGCGCAAAAATGGTTCCGAAATAGCCACTGTATTTTTATTTTACTCTATGTGGAAAGAAAATAATAATAAAAATGTATTCATGAATGCAATTCTTGATGTCCTCGTTCTTGATCTTGTTCTTTAAAGACTTAAGGGTCAAAGGAATGAGGAAAAAAAATTAACTTAAATGATTTTAGCAAATGGCTGCAATATAACAAAGAGTGAAAAATTTAAGGGGGTCTGAATACTTTCCGTACCCACTGTATCTTCCTTTTTTTTCAGCAACTGACTCATCTACTTAAATGTCTAGTCTGATATGTGCCTCTTCCTGCAACGGCACTGTAAGAGAGACGGTGCTGTGACAACTGCAAAAAAAATAATAAAAAAAGAGGGGGGGCCCCAGAGATGTTTCAAACAGTATAATCACCACCACTGCTCTAAATGTACCGGCAGATGGAGGTGTAAAAATAAAGTGACGTGACGATGAAGTCAAAAGTTCAGAGTGTTCATTCTCAGAAGTGCACAAAAATGAAGTTTCCTCACTTGTGTGCCAATATTTACAGTGAAAGTCCAATAATACATACAAAGAAAAAAAAACGGTTCATATTATCTACAAACAAACTTTTGGCTATGCCAATAAATTGACCCAAAAGGCAGAAATTCCATGCCACAGCTGTACTTTAACTCTACGAGTTCCCAACAACCATCTTAAAAAGGTAAAGCCCCTCCTACTTGGACAAAACCATTTGGAAATTAAAGGTAATAAAGAAACTTAAGAAATACAAATAAATATGCTTTGACAGCAACAAAGAGGTAAACTGTTATAATATTACAATATACATACCAATTTGGAATAAAACAAACTGAATTAATTATTAATACTTAACAATGCTCAACCAAGAATTCTACAGATCATCAACCTCCCCCTCATAAATGAGAACAATGAACTGTTCCATCATCTATTGGCGGGAATGCGATCTTCAAAACGGTGGCATTTACTGTGACCAGGTTTTTGTCTGTTTGGGATGGGAAAATGTTCCAGTGTGTAAGTATGACTATTTACAATATGTAAGTTGTAATATTAAAACAATAAACATTTAACATTAGTGATGGGAAACCGAGGCTTTCATGAAATTGTGCCGAAAAACGGTTCATTGCTCGAAGATTTTAACACAGTACGCATTAGCAACATCTGGTGGTCAGACTTGGTTTCTCCACTAAATCTAACAAAACATCGTGAAGCAGAGGATGGGTTGTGGCTAGAAGGGATACAGCAAAAACCGGAAACTAACAATAAATGGAATTTTCTACCTATTAGATTGTTTTATTAACGTCTACACGATTTTTTTCAAACCAGCTGTCCCGACCTTACTGCATGACGTTCGAAGCTTCAAACGTCATCAATCACGTGGTGCTTCAAAATGGTGGCATTTACTGTGACTGGGTTTTGTCTGTTTGGGGTGGGAAAATGTTCCAGTATGTAAGTATGACTATTTACAATATGTAAGTTGTAATATGATTACAAGTCTTGCTTTACTTCTTAACACAACACAATACATAAATCAACATAGTGAAATTTAAGAATCATTAAATGTTAAACTGAGGAAGATATGACATGAGGATCAGTGACACAAACATATCTGTGTTAACTGGTGTTCAATTTGCACAAAACAGATAGGAAAGCGTATGCATACATGTATGTTCACAGTAGAGGTCTTCTCAGGTCCTAAAATCTGTACCCGACCCGAATCGACCTGAATCACTTCTTACCCGAACCCGATGTGCATAATTTTTTTTTTTAAGAAAATCGATAGCCTAATAATTCATGGATTCGCTAGTGTTGTCTACAACCTGATCTCCGGCGAAAGGCTTCTGCATACAAAAAAGAAAAGCCTTGCATGAACACGCAGCATAATGAAGCGAGTGGATTTTCCTGATGGATCTCATATCTATAAGATGATTTATGTGTGCGAGGTTACAAACATATGCTCCTTTTCTATGTGTGTTCCTCACTTAACACGAAAGTGAAAGTAGACTACGCATTCGGCATAGTTTAAAAGAATTTGGGTCTAATCGGGTCCATTTGAAAAAAGCATGTTTATTTTAAATTACCCGAGACCCGAGGCGGCTAATACCGAACCTGACCCGTGTCTGAAGCACTCGTCAAAGTTTTGGACCCGAACCCGCTCGGGTCGGACCTCGGGTTTTCGGATCCAAGTGGACCCGTGAAGACCTCTAATTCACAGTCCCGTGTCAAATTAAGAGTCCTTCTCATAATAAGAGCCTCTAGTCACAGAGCCTCACTGTGACAGGCACATTATTTCCTAAACCCTTGGCGGAAGTGTATTTTTCTAAAACGACTGTTCTGCCAAAAGAGCACAGAGCCGGGTTACTGCAGGCCGCTTCTCTGCAGACTTACTGTTTCTATCAATCTGGCCTTTGGTCCTGTGGTGTAATATGCAGACTGAACCAAAGCCCACTCGTCATTACACAATGAGTTCATCCTATTTTCTAGTGTTAGCCGAGTGGCGGCGGCTCACCCTTCCCATGGGTCTGCACGTCCTGGAGCTCAACTGAGAGTTTCTCCTCCTGTGAGGGCTGGTGTGTAAGTTGCGGTGGGCAGCAGGTCACGGCGAGGCTCCACCTGTCCACCTAATTGTGCAATAATAATAATAATAATTATACACATTAATAGTAATAATAATTATTATTATTATTATTATTATTATTATTTTAAATACTTAATTACATTAATAATAATAATATACATATGTATTTTTATAATATATTTATTATAATAATGTGTTATTATTATTATTATTATTTATTATTATTATTATTAAGTTATCAAGCTGATGGGAGACTGGGTCAATTTCCATTACACTTTTTCTCCCAGTGATTTTCTGTCTCCCTAATATTTAATAATAATAATAATAATTTATTTATTTATATTCTATCCATGAATTTTTCATAAACTTCAGAAACGTAAAAAGTATTAACAAAAAATCAATTTAAAAAGTATTCAGATTTTGGAGGTGTAGTGCCTAAAAAAGCTTCAACTAACATCATTCAGCACCAAAACGTTTGTATAAGAGATTAGACGTTAATGCAATTTGACCATCGCATTTGAGTTTACATTTTTCAGTGTATTTTGATTTTGCTATTACACAATTAGCCGTCTCAATCCTCTTTTGGGATTATACACTAAGATTTAGCAGGCAGAAAGTTTTATAAGTAACCCTTTGCCCTTTACAGCTTGCCATGGCCACAAAAAAAAAACAAAAAAACAATTTGCCTGTTATAAAACACGCAGAAAGCTGAATATGTGCGGCTAACTTTAATGCTCACTAATCACACAAATCCTTGCTCTGAAAACTTTGAACTGTTTATTAAAGAAATAAACTTCTTTAAGAAACTCTTTTGAAAAGCCAGCGGAAACAAATACATAAATAAACTGTGCGACAAACCCATAGTAATTTCTCCAACCAGATGTCATGTGCGTATGCATGTGATTAATCTGACAAGCACTGCAGAGACCTTCAGTGAAACGCCCAGTCTAGACAAGTACACACTAGTCTCAGCCTCAGATGTCACGCACACGGACCGCTGGCTGAACGTCTGTTGCATATGGCACACAAAAGTAGAAACACTTCAGGAGTTTCGAAGTCATCATCGGATTGGTTGAATTATACAGGATTTCCGGGAGACGTGTGTGTCGCGTTCTTTAACGTTCCGCCTGGAAACAAAGATGCCGTGGCCCCAAACCTCCTCACGAAAGAAGAAAGCAGTCGTGTTTACAACTGTGACAACGAGCGCTTATCAGGATCAACTAAATGCTGGATTTTCAAAAGTATGTGAAAGTTTGTGGCATAGAATCTTTAAAATATGCCTGAGAGTTAAGATGCCTTGTCGACAAACCCCCTCATGTTAGAAGAAAGCTGTTGTGTTTACAACTGTGACAATGAGCGCTTATCGGGATCAACTAAACACTGGATTTTCAAAAGTATGTGAAATATTTAAAGTTCGCGGCACAGAATCTTTAAAATATGTCCGAGAGTTTTACACACCGGTCTGTTATTGTGGCGACATTTCCACGCCCCAAAACGTGCCGCTGAACGAAACGAACTGTGATTGGTTGCTTGACATGTCGGTCAAACGGCCTCATGGGCGGGCCTTGTTTGATAATGTGAATATGTAATACCTCATGTTCTTGTGGCATTGAATTAATAAAGCATTCAAAAAATAATAATAATAAAATAAATACCAGGGACGCTAAGCATTCTTGAAAACTGTCTAAACTGAATTATACATGTCATGCAGGCATTCATATGAGGAGTTTAACAGCAAATTAGTCATTTAAAGAACAAATTTTATTTTTGAACATGAAAAATGTACAGAGGTCCGGACCTCGGTGGCCTCATAGCTGGTTACGGGCCTGCGTATGAAGAGTCTCATATTCTGCTGCAGAATTTAAAGGGTTTATCGCAGGTTATCCAGGTGCCATTAAGTGATTCTGGGGGGGGGTGGGGGGGGTTGGTGTTAAAGAATTGTGTTATAATAACCCCTACAAATACAACTATTATATTATAAAAATATAATAGTTGCATATAATTACAAAAATTATATACACTATAAACACTTTAAAGGAGACTACAGAGGTCCGGACCTCGGTGGCCTCATAGCTGGTTACGGGCCTGCGTATGAAGAGTCTCATATTCTGCTGCAGAATTTAAAGGGTTTATCGCAGGTTATCCAGGTGCCATTAAGTGATTCTAGATAATCCACTATACGCTATGCAGATACCACTTGAATCACCCACGCATACGCCAAAGAGGACTTTGCATTTCAGTTCAGCCGGATCACTTATGACATCTGAATAATCTGCCTCTTACAAGCCCACTCTTTAGATTTGCACTTTTAAGTCTGAAATAACATGAAAAACAACAGTGCCAATAATAATAAAGTTTTCTTTTCAAAGAAAACTTTTGAAAATTGTAACTTAGATCGCTTAGAAAAGCATAGGACTTGTGTTTCTATTACTATTTCTCATATTTAAAGGGACAGTTCACACAAAAAGAAGTCAATGAGGTC
>NW_015551077.1:812524-813182 GCF_001515605.1 Sinocyclocheilus anshuiensis | reverse complement strand
CCCCCCAAAAGAAACAATGGACACATTTATTAAAATATGCAAATAACATTAGACATTGCTTTTATAAGCGATCTAAGTTACAATTTTCACCTGGTGAATAACAAAATCCGGTAACACTTTACAATAAATTACCTTAGTTAACATAAGTTTAACTACATTAGTTAAAATGAACTAACAATGAAAAATTATTATAAAGCATTAATTAATCATAGTTAAAGGATTAGTTCACGTCCTGAATAAAAATTTCCTGATAATTTACTCACCCCCATGTCATCCAAGATGTTCATGTCTTTCTTTCTTCAGTCGAAAAGAAATTAGGGTTTTTGAGGAAAACATTCCAGGATTTTTTTCATATAATGGACTTCAATGGGGGCCAACAGGCTGAAGGTCCAAACTGCAGTTTCAATGCAGCTTCAAGGGATACACGATCCCAGCCAAGAAATAAGGGTCTTATCTAGCGAAACAATCTGTCATTTTCTTTAAAAAATTTAAATGTATATACTTTGTTAACTACAAATGCTCGTTAAGGTTAACTAAGGAAGGTTATTATAAAGTGTTAACCCAAATCCCATAGACTTATATTTAGACTCTGTGGTCTCTTTTGACTTGGAAACCAGAATACCTTAGCAACCAGCTAGCAACACCCTAGCACAGGGGT
>NW_015551077.1:811587-812256 GCF_001515605.1 Sinocyclocheilus anshuiensis | reverse complement strand
GACCGATAGGGGGGCTGAAACCCACCTAAAAAGGGTTTAGAACCGCCCCTGGTATAGCGTGCGTAATTATACTGAAACATAAATATATAACCAGTTTACCTGATTCAGTGTGATGGCTGAGCCCGTTTCTGAGATAACAACACGCCAATCCGTGGTTGGATTTCCGAAACGGCTAATCGTAAATCATCTTATGCCGAGTTCACACAGCACGATTTTAGCCCGATTTTTCACTCGCCGACAGGTTTTGCGAAATCGCTGACAAATGCCCGAAATCGGAGGCAAATCGGTGCTCGTTCATGCGAGTGACAATCAGCAGTGTGAATTATCAAAGACGCGATCTGAGGGAATCGCTGACGCCTGTGAAATATTTGGCATGCTAAATATCTGGAGCTGTCGGCGATTCACAATCACGTTGTGTGAAATGAGTTCTGACTGAAAAACACATCGGCGATGACCTACAGCCAATGAGAGACCAAGATACAAGGCAACGGGAAGTTCGGGGAGGAGTTATATGCAACAGTTTCCATAGCGGACCAGTGTTGCCAAATCCGCGATTGCCGCCGGTTGTTTTTTATGTCAGAAGGTTGAAGCGACCCCAGTAACGTGATATTTAGGCCCTGGAATGTGAATTGTACCAGGAGAACCCCGCCAAAAAAATTTGTATTTTAC
>NW_015551077.1:810904-811433 GCF_001515605.1 Sinocyclocheilus anshuiensis | reverse complement strand
AATGTGAATTGTTCCAAGAGAACCCCGCCAAAAAAATGTGTATTTTATCCCCGAACTCGATTTTTACTGGGGGACCCCCTCAAAAGCAATTGGGCTATTTTCTGGCTAGTTTTGAGTAGTAATTGGGCGGGTTTTGTAGCGAAAACCTGGCAACCCTGCGCCAGACAGAGCTGTCGGCGATTCTTCCTATTGTAAAGTCATGCAGTGTGTAACCTCCTGTCGTAGTTCCATCGTGCAGTGTGAACACAGCAACAACTGAATGCTACCCCAGATAGTCGTTCAGTGTGAAACCAACAGTTATGCGATGTCTTTGAAAATCGTGCAGTGTGAACTCGGCATTACACTGTCAATAAGCGTGACCAGGGTTGCCAGGTTTTCACAACAAAACCCACCTAATTGCTACTCAAAACCATCCCAAAACTACAAAACTCGGACTTGGCAACACTGAGCTTGACTGATACTCGAGCCAACTCTGCTCTAACTGTCGACTAGCAGTGGGAGTCAGATTGCCCCCTAGTGGATGGCTAAA
>NW_015551077.1:799236-809611 GCF_001515605.1 Sinocyclocheilus anshuiensis | reverse complement strand
GTCGACTAGCAGTGGGAGTCAGATTGCCCCCTAGTGGATGGCTAAAGATTTGTTAACTCATATTCATAAATTCTCGAGGGAACGTCTCTGAATTAACTGATGCTCCCGCCTCCCTGGGGGGCGTGGGGGCGTGCCCCACAGGTTGAAAACCCCTGCCCTAGCAACCACCTAGAACATGCTAGCAGCTGTAAAGCATTGCGTTAACAACCATTCAGCAATACCTAGCAAACACTCACATTGTAGCATCTTGGCTAAAGCAAAAACTCACACATTTTCTTAAAAACCATGTAAAAATGTAGTTATGTATTTTTATCCTTTTTTCTAGCCTTTTTGTGACTTTTTTGATACATCAAAAGAGAGAACAGTGAAAGGGCTGGAAAAACCAAGTCGCTTCCCTTTTTCAAACTAGCATTTGTGCTAACTGCTAAACCATGGCTGTTACACCAAAATAGACATTTTAATACGCTAAAAACATTCCCTTTTGGGACTCAGTGCCACAAAATGACTTCAATAGGACATTGTGGTTATAAGCATCATATGTAATTATTTAAATAAGGCTGATAAACAGTAAAAGCGCTCATTATATGTGTACACAACAGTTTTCATGCTCCAGTTCACTATGCTAGGAAGCTAGGATAACTACTTATTAAAAGTCTCTCAGGAGGTTGAATCAAACCAAAGAGGAGAAACTGCAGCAATTACTCTGCGTAACAGAAAGAAAATCAAAAGTTACTGAGCAACTTTGTGAACCGGAAAACAAATACGTTTCATATGGGAGCAATAACAGATCACCAGCAATAAAAGCAGTTTCACTTCAAGCGCTGCTTTTTAATAAGAGTTTAATTTCTTATTCTTCCTCTGCTCCGTCCCGATACTGCTGGTTGTTTTAACAAGCCCGCAGCAGTCAGGGCACATTAGCGTCAGCGCGAAAGCAGCACCCGGAGGATTCAGCGGTACTGGGAAATCTCTCATTAAAAGTGCAGCCAGTCAGAGGAAGTCCCACTGTGGGATCTCAGACGGGGAGGGCGGACTTGAGACCACTCATCTTTCTGATTTAGCCCAAATATAACATGAGAAACGGGAGAGAGCACCATCATACCTTTATAATCGTGGTTATAATGCGAGTATGAATGAAAGTAAAGCAAAACTTAACTTTTGTAGACTGTGACCCAGGTTGCTGAATTAAAACATGTGGATATTTTAGACTGAACTGATGGAGACAATGGTTAGTTTATGAGTTTTGTACTTAATATAGCTAAATGAGCCGAGGTTGATGCAAGGTTCAAGAAAACTAATGCAACGCAGAATTCTCATTGGTCATAAATTACTTATGATTATCGACTCCAGCTCAGAATTACATCATCCAGCGCCTTTGTTTTGAACATTTCAGGTTGAATTCAGGGCATTTACTCCTTTATCATGTTAAAATGCTTTTTTTGGAGGTGAATTCTAGAATTATATCAGACATCTAATAATGAGAACTACAGTATATGAGCAAGAATTTTTTAGGAAGGGCAAAATCCTTCAGACATAAAAAGGTCAGTTCTGGTCATATATTCTGTCCTTCCTAGTGTGAATTCAGAGATGATAAAAATAGAGATATGATGTTGCCTGAGTAACAGCTTATAATCGCATATCAATGTCATAGTTCAGTGTATCTCGCCTCTACTGTCTGGAAACTCCTCCACATTTCTTTCATTTTTAAAATAACCATCATGAAAACTCACTCAACACACACATATTTCTTTAACCCTTATAGTGTAGAGAAATTAACAAATTAATAAAAAAAATGTAAATATAAATAACTATGAATGAGATGCCAATAAATCAATAATATTTTTTCCTAGTTTGATTTTATTTACTAATGTAGGTTATTTTAGTGCTATTTCTCTTACAATAAAGAAATTATACTTAAGGTTTCAAATATGTTGCATCCACAAAGATTAGTTTATATGAGTTTTGTTTAGCTAAATGTGATATGATAAAGAAAGTAATAAAGAAAATAAATTAAAAAAATAAATAAATAAATTTAAATATAAATAAATATAATGTATAAATGTAAATAAATACAAAACACATAAATAACAAACAAACAAATAAAGAAAAGTGTTTTCATAGTTTGGTTTTATATATCACATGTAGTTATTTTAGTGCTGTTTATCTTACAATAAAGAAATTATACTTTAATATATGTCGCATCGCATCCACAAAGTTTTGAGTTCTATATAGCTAAATCAGCCGAGGTTGAGCAAATGAATATTAAAATTAAATAAACAGATAAATAAATAAACACTTTTTTAACCATTTTAAAAATAATACAGAGAGAGAGAGAGAGAGAAAGAGAATGAAAGAAAGAAAGAAAGAAAGAAAGAAAGAATGAGGTTTTATATTGGCTTCACGTTATTTGGTGAATTTATATTATTTTAGTGCTGCTTCTCTCACAGTGAAGAGATTATACTTAAGGTGTTTTAATATATTAATAGTAATATTATGTTTGACACAACATGAGGGTAAGTAAATGATGGCAGAATATTTTGAGGTGAACAACCCCTTTCCAGTATCTCACTGAGGGATCTGGCAGTCACTTTCTTTCTCTCTATAGGACATCAATAGCAGGAGCCTCCTCTCGGTTTGCCTGTCACTGTCCCAGAGATCAGAGCTCCTGCTCTGCCCCGGTTTACTTAAAGAGAAGAGGCCGGGAGCATCCAAACAAGGCTGGAGTATAAACCGCTCTTTGTTCTTCTTCTGTAAATAATAGTCTTGTTTTCTTTCTTTCCATCACCTCCCTCCCCCTCTTGTTTTCTGTGTCTTTTGGCTCCGAGAGCCCAGGTTTGTGTAGAAGCTTTCGATTTGCCCCGCGACTGGCCTTCCCTTCCCCCATCTGCCTCAAAGCCGGATGCAGATGAAAAATTTATGGCAAAGTGCCTTGGAAAAAGCCCCTTTCCAATCTATTTGAAGTGAAGCTCTTCCTCTGAAGTTGCCCTCTCTATGACGGCCATCTTTGCTCCTGTTTTCGACCCTCTGCGTGTCAGTTTCCTACTGATAAAGGGCAAGTAGAGTCATCCAGCTGGTGTAATTAGAGAATTGATCCAATCGACTATTGATTGGACATCTTTTCAATCAAGTCAGTCGTCCTTATTATCAGTTTTATAATTAGTGATGAAGTGAATCCCCAAGTAAATTTACATAGATAACCCTTCCCACCTCTCCGATCGCGGCCCACTGTTTTTGCCCACAAGGTCAGACGGAACTATCTGGATTTATTATTCATAAGCGTCTCATTATTTGGGCATCAGATCAAAAGGTAGAGAAACATTAGCACAGTGTCTCTCTCTCTCTCTGGGAAAAGCCTCCAGCTACTCAAATGGAGAACAACACCGAGATGGATTTACGATTCAACCTTTCATTGCAAATCGACAGCACTTGAGGCATTTAACATGCCACTCAAAGAGCATTTTTGCATGTGATAGCATGTAATTTTGTTTAAAACTATAAAAAAAATGGTAAAATGTTGATATCCTGTGCTCTAGTGTTTGGAAAAGCTCCCAAGATCCTTTATGAAATAACACGATCATAGGATGAGTCATTTATAGAGCTGTGCTGGAAGATATATAATTTAAATAAATAAAGGTAAAATGAGTCACATTACATCTAAAATTGTTAATTTAATAATTTATGATCTTTTTTGTCTGTAGCACTATCATATATATTATGATAGATTTATGTTTTTCATTCCATTCTTTGGTAAAAAACAAAAAACAAATAGCGATATCATATTCAATACCAGCAATACCAACTACAATTTCTTAAAATTGTTATCACATTTCTACTTCTTAATACGCAATAACATTCATGTTTAGAGTCAGTAAACTGTTTTTTTTTATAAGAATTGCTACTTTTATTCAGCAATGACACATTAAATTGATCAAAAGTGACAGTAAAGACATATATAATGTTACAAAGGATTCATATTTCAAAAAGATGTTGTTATTGTTTACTTTCTATTCATCAAAGAATCCAGAAAAAAAAATGTATCACAGTTTCCACAAAAAAAAAATTAAGCAGCATAACTGTTTTCAACATTAATAACAATAGGAAATATTCATATCAGAATTATTTCTGAAGGATCACGTGACACTGAAGATGATGCTGAAAATTCAGCTTTGATCGCAGGATTAAATTACATTTTAAAATATATTCAAATAGAAAACAGCTATTTCAAATTGTAATAATATTTCACTGTTTTTACTGTATTTTTGATCAAATAAATGCAGCATTGGTGAGCATAAGAGACTTCTCTCAAAAACATTTTAAAAAATCTTACTGACCCCAAGCTTTCGAACAGTAGTTATAAGCCAAAATCAATCATTAAATCATGCTTGATGATTTGATAAAAACATTTAGAATAATTAAATCATGCTATATAAGGTTTACAGAATAAATCTGAATCCCATGATGTTTTTTGACACCATCTCAAGATCTATTTTTGTCATTTAAGCAAACAATTTGCCTGCAAAAGCAACAATTAGAGCACAGATCAGGTGACCCATAAAACACACCCTGAAGGCTAAATACATGTTCTGTCCATGTCAGATGGTCTCATCTAGTTCACTGTGAATCATTCATCACACACATGTAGCCGCTGGAGCATCTCTTTCAAGAATTCATGTGCTCAGCCTGCCATGCAGATATTGCTCAACATGGCATGAAGCTTCACTCACACCAGACGCTAAAAGCATCATTACACAGATCACTCCAGGTGCGTGGCGAGCTGGAGGCCAGGTTCATCTCGCAACAATCTCAGCCAACATGCTTCACAAAGCAAAAACAATTACACCTAAATAACCATCAATTGGCAGTTCAGCAAATCTTTCATGCACTAGACAGCACAATGGTTTTTGTGTGGCGTTTGTGTGTTTAGTGTAAGAGATGAGGCTTTCCTCAGATAATATGTAATCTATATTACTAAACAAAACATAATTCACAAAGGGGCTGGGAACGTGAGGGCTCATCAGCCAATCAGGTTTAAGGAAGTTCATCCAGGTTACTTCAACGATCAACAAGTTGAGTCCAGAAATTTTACTACCTTCCCCTTACAAAATTGTGCCACTGTATAGTGAGTTACCATGGTAAATCCAGTAGATTTTAATAGATTTTAATTCTATTATCATGTCCCAAAAACCTTGGTGTCTAAACAATATTTTTAATATTGCTATTATCATGAACATGGTATTACCATGATACAATTTCCAAATTAATATTATAATGGGAAAAAAGTATTTACATGGTACCAATTTAAAACATGGTATTATCATTGTATCATGTTAAAAACATAGTATTATCATGACCTAATAAATCGTTTCATCATGTCAAAACTATAAAATAAAATAAAATAAAATAAAAATGATGGTCATGGTATGGTTCCAGAAATAAATATTCAAATGAACATGGTATCATCATGATACACAAAATATATATATATATATATTTTTTATGGCGCCATTAAAAAACATGGTATTTCTATTATATATATATATATATATATATATATATATATATATAAACAGTATTATTGTGACACTTGTCCAAAAACAAAACAATTATTATGGTTCAATTTCCAAAAAAAGCATGGCATTACCATGGTAAAGAGGAAAGTCCAAATAATAATAATAAATAACAAAATAGCATTTTCATGGCACCATTTAAAAAAACAAAAAACAAACTGGTATTAACATGGTATTCCATGGTATCATATTTAAAAAATATATATATATATATTATTTCCATTGTACCATGTCTTAAACAAACAAGCAAACAGTAGTGCCATTGTTCTATTTACTAGTTTAATTTTAGTTTTTAGTTCTTTATAAGTTAAATGAAACAACTGTGTTCACAAATATAATAGACTTTAATAAAAAGAGTTTAATTATTCATGAGCAGCTTGTTAATTATTCTATATGCAGTTATAGGCAGATGGCATCTCCAACAGAGCAAAACTCATTAGGAGAAGCACGAAAACTTTACACTGATGCTGATCTTATGAATGATGCTTTAACTTACCACAAACATATTTGGGGTGGCCTGTATTTTGGGAACTCTCATCAAAACACATAATTATGAAAAATAAAGATTCCTTATTCTATGCGACACTTGTCATCAGTGTGGAAAGGAAAGGAGTAACAGGTACGACTCATGTGGTGTAATTATGGGATGTTGTTACTCACACAATAACAAAAGGCAGCGGGATGCCTCCGTCACTCAGAGAGGGCGGGCTGACGACTCTATGTCTCCGCTCCTGGGCGGGGCACATGGACGTCAAGAGGGAGGGAGTGGGCGGGGCTTTCTGTTGTCAATGGAGACTATGTCACCTGGTTCAAAACACAGTTTTAACACATTAACAACAGCAAGACGTGAAGGCTTGACTGCCTTTGAAAGATCATCAATGATGGTTTTGGGTTTTATTAATAATGTTTACCATTACCGTTAATACAGTTAATACGTGTGGGTGGTTGCTAGGTCTCGATGATATTTGGTCTCTAAATATGACTTAAGCTCCTCCTTCAGCAGTATTTCCACATGTTTCATTGCTCACCAGATTAAAATATTAAATGCAAATGTTTAAAAAAGTAATAACACACCTTTCCTTAACCCACACCCACTTTCAGGACAAACGGTGTGGGATGTGATACACACCGAAGCTTAATACTTAGGGTTAGGGGTTTAAACAAAGCAAGCACCACTAATTATGCTCTTTGTATAAAGAATTACACGGAGACCTTGGCTAGGCAAGAGCCGATCCACCCAATCATAGCGGTTCCTAAGCAACAGGTAATTTCACAAAAGACGCAGCTGTAGTTTAAATGGCTATTCACAGTGGGAGCTGTGTGCGACTCCTCTGGAAGTCAATCTATCGCACTGCAACCTTGAAGCTTTTCACATTGTTCACAGCAATGGGCTGTTGGCTACCGCTTTCAACCGAAATAAAAGACAAGAAAAAGTCACTGTGTCAAGATAATGAAACCACATTCTGAGATTCTGTGGTTAGCGAGCACAAATCTGAAGTTCGATGGAATCAAGGTTTTTTCAGGTCTGCCTCAATTCTTCATCTTCTTATGAAATAAGCTTCTTAAATGTAGACGCTACAGCAGCACTAAAGCACAACAGTATCAGTAAGCCGCCCGGTGCAGTGTGACGTTGTTCGCAACAGAACAAGAGCTCCATTCAAAGGTGCTCAACTTGAATGCTTAAAATGCGACACATAATCAGATGGGGTATTTCTGTAGCTGAACCTTCGCTTTTGGGTCATGAATGGCTGCCTACTTAAACCATCATGCTCACTGGTCATGTGATTAAGTTGCGGATATTTTTAATTCGTAAAATTGCTAAATTCTTGATTCTGATTGGCTGGTATCACTTCAGCACATTCTTCAGAGCCAGTCATGATGAGTTGGGCTGTTTTAAGCAAGATATTTAAAAGGTAAAGAAAAAAAAACAGTTCTACCTGAACATTTTATGAGCAAAAAACCTGAAAAGATGTATACAGACATGTGGTATAAGCTGAATGATTGACTCTAGTCTGCTGAATTATTGAAACATTAATGCGCTACTTTGCATTTTGGCCAGACTGTCACCCTGGGTGAATGAAATCATTTTTAATAATTCAATGGTCCGTTGTCAATTATACCTTTTTTAATATTAATATTGGGATATTTATATTAATCCTCCAAGTTATACATAAATTCTGTATATATCTGGTTGATTGAAAACATTCACCTCAGTTAAGGATGTAGTATCTGACACACCATTTGAGGTGCAATTAAACTGAATTAAGTTTGAAATGGTACCCAAACAAATTACTCAATTGCAATGTCATTCATAAGAGAACTTGAAATGTGTACAGTCACCATATTAATAAATTAAAATAAAAAATGCATTTTTGTTTTAGAAAATAGGTGGACTGGAGTTAGTTGCGGTGCTATTTTATTCATATACTATTATAGTTTTAGTTAATATTTTGAATTAGATTTTGTATTTATATTTAAATTTTAGTTTGTTTCAGCAATTTGTCTTTTGTCATTTGTCATGTGTGTTCACTGCTGTGTGTGCGCACTAAGGATGGGTTAAATGCAGAGCACTAATTCGGAGTATGGGTCACCATACTTGGCCACATGTCACGGCACTTTCACTTTTCTTTCTATATAGTTTTTATTAAGTTTTAGTTTGTAGTTTTAGTTTAAGATACGTAAAAACGCATCACAAAAGCAGTAAAGCAGTAAAAAAAAAATTCTATATATATGATTATCAAGAACTTAAACACTAATCTATCTGTGCAAGACGATGCAGAAATATCACTGCAAACATTCCCACTGAACTGATTGATATGGAGGACTGGTCTTTTTCTTCAGTGGCTCAATACAACCCAACATTGACTCAAGCTATCCACGTTCCCTCGTCTCCAGAGACACCAGACTAGTCAATAATTCGGAAGCTGAGGCAGAAATGATATAAGCATGAATGGACAGCTGGAAACGAAAGAGAATGAGGGAAAAGAAGAGCAAAAAATGTGTCATTTTGAAGTAAACAAAGCAATATATAAAGCAGACAATAGACCATCAGTGTAAAACAGGTTAATGTTGCATTGCAACTTTACCATAAAATAAAAAAATTAAAATATATTAAAAGATGGATATCATTTATAACAAAAACACATTTATTTAAAAAAAAAAAGCACTAGTCGACATGATAAATAACCGTCTAATACTAATGATAAATATCTGTCTGATTCACATTCAAAAGATAAACATTCTGCTCTCTAAACAATATCCTGCCTGTACTTCTGCATAAGGCATCAGTAATGCAGCTGCTGACAGTTTCAGACACAAGACATCGTACATGTGTAAGAGTGATGATTCAGGTCATTATCACTTATCAATGATGCTGCATCAGTCATTAGATAGAGCGGGTGTAAGGCTGGCACACTAACTTCATTTACTGTTTAATTATTCCACATGCTGTTATTAATCTCAGATAACACATGTCATTTGTTAAATCCTAATTGTTCCCTTCATGCTGTATTCTAGTGTCACTTCATGAGTGAGCAATTAAATGTGTGAGCCACAGCTGCTCTGTGACAGTGGATTTATTGTAATGAATTGGAGGGTGAATGTCCTTAAACATGTCAAGAACATGTCCAGTTCATTTTATCATGTACCCCAAAATGTATGAAATCATATTCTGCATAAAGAAAAAGATTACTTTCATGAGCATTGAGGATTTTTTTTTTTTCTGGCATTGTGACCGTTTTTCCTGATTAAAGATGATTTCCCCCATAACTGTTAGTATTACGATGAATAAATAATAATAATAATAATAATAATAATAATAATGATAGGTAAAAAGGTAACAATATATTAAAATGGCATTACATCACTGCCTAATTTTAATAAATGATAAATATTAATATTATTATTGATATTTTTAAATTTAAATTAGTTCCCTTTCAGTCGGTCACTCTCAACGTCACGTCGGATGACCGACGAATTGGGATCTCGCTTAGAGAGACCAATCTACTTCGAGTGTAAACTAAACGAGCCAATGCACATTGGCATGCGATTATTGCATCCAGCTGCCGCTGATCACAGCGTGAGTATAAGTAGGCAGCAGATGCAGCGCATATTCAGCTTTTCGCTTCGGAGCCGAGCGGTTCTATCGTTCTGCTCCTGACCTTCTGTGTAGTGATTTGTGTCCAAATGCCGCTACCACTTGGCGGGGAAAACCGTTGCTCCCCTCCCGGGCCTGTAGGCACTCGTCGGCCCTGATCGGCAGTGTTTATATGGCCTGTGGAGAAGCTGCGTCCGCCTTACACGCTTCAGCGTGCGATGTCCACTATGGTGGTCCAGGAGCGCCATCTCTGGCTGACATGCACGAGACGGACAAGACACGATTCTTGAACGATTCACGATTCCGTTCTCCGGGAGATGGAGTTGCTCTTCGGGAGATGGTGAACGCACCACTCGGTCAGTGGTACCCAAATACTCGACAAAAAAGCAAATTCTTCTATCTCTGGGTCCCCCGGAGGGGACGGGGGGTTGTGGACGATCCAGAGCCGTATCACACTCACCCTCCTCTCTTGCCAGTGAGCAGCAGTGGGCGGATCGGGAGGACGAACCAACGGACTACCCACGCACCCTCTGCTCGAACGCAGGTCAGTGTTACACACACCCAGACCCCGCCTCTGACCGGCTACGAGACGCCCGGGCCGGTTCCCTGCGTTCTTCCGCGCTGCCTTTGCAGACGGTCAGGCTGAAATTTCTTTCGATGAAAACTTTGCTCCTGCTGGCATTGGCCTCCATCAAGAGGGTAGGGGACCTGCACG
>NW_015551077.1:787474-799123 GCF_001515605.1 Sinocyclocheilus anshuiensis | reverse complement strand
TGCATTGGCTCGTTTAGTTTACACTCGAAGTAGATTGGTCTCTCTAAGCGAGATCCCAATTCGTCGGTCATCCGACGTGACGTCTCCGTTCCCTCCTTCAGGGAACGAGGGTTACCATACGTAACCGAGTCGTTATCCTTCGCTAAAAGTAGCATGTATTAGACAGTGATATTTAATACATATTTTAATAATAAATATTTATTATTATTACTAAATATTTTTACCCCAAAATGATCAGTACGACACTGAATAATAATAATAATAGAAAAAAGATGTCACTATATCAGTGCCTAAATTATACTAATTTAATAATAATACATTTATAATTTACTAAAATTAGTATATATTAGGCAGTGACATAGAGATATATTTTAATGTGTGTTTTCAGTTTTACAAAAATTTGAAGTTGTAATTATTATTGCTGTTGTTGTTTTAAATATAATTTGCATAAAATAGGCAGTAATACAGTTAAATATTGAAATTATTTTTCTATTCATAGCCAATATTATTAATTAATTACTAAAATCAGCATAAGTTAGACAGTGATAAAGTGATATATTTAAATATTTCCATTTTTTATTTCTTTATTATAAACAGAAGATGAGAAAATATTAAGAAGATATTATATAACAGACTAATTTATGCTACTTATTATATAAAATATTAAATAATGTACAGTAATGTTTGACATAATATGTACATGCCCAACAAGAATGAAGGGAATCCAAGAGATCCAAAAGCTTATGGTTTCTGCTAATTATTGTTACTAATAAATCTTGAAATTAGAAGCAACAAAAAGTACAATAGGTTTTGTGAGACACTGTACCATGGTAATACTTAATTTTTTTGGAGATGGTACTATGGCATTACCATGGATTTGGATGCTACCACGATGGAAATATCATGGTATTCTTAGATGCAACTTACACTACAGTATGCAACTATTAAAATACTATGGTATTACCATCTGAACCATCTCTGACCAATAAGTTTTGTAAGTGTTACTACTGCCCTCTAAATAACAACATAAAAGCAAACAGAAAGATTCTAGAAGCGTCTTACATAAGTCTTAAGAAGATCCTATATCAATATATTCTGATTTTACAGTAGCAGCAACGGATCGGCTCAGTTTGTGGTCGTATAAAGAGAATTGGCTTTGTAAAGCATTGGTACTTTGGTAAGAACTATGGTCTCGATGTCCAATTTTGTTACTGTGAGCTGCTGTATGTAAAGAAGCATGACGATGTAAGCGCACCAAAGCAAACCTTAAAACAAGAGAGGAACAAGACGCTGAGGCATTCAGTGTTTGATAAAACAGAACAAAGCCTGATCACGCTGAACACACTCGACAGCGCAACGTGTTTGAAAACTTGTGCAAACAGCCGAAGGGCCAGAGCGGCAGAACGTGACTGACTGGATGAAAGCGAGGCAGGCGGAGCTCCGCGTGCATCTCACGTCTCCAGGGGAAAGAAGTTGCCCAGCAGGATTTAAAAGCCTCGTCCTTATCAGACTCCTCTCGGCGCTCCGGCTTTGAAATATAATGACACTCGTTTGTAAATCTCTCTGTGAACGACTTAAAAACTGAAAAATTTCAAATGCCACAAAATGCCATTGAGAAGATATCTTGTAAGGAGGGTTTTGGATTTGCATATAAAGCTTTCAAAAGAGATTGACTTCTTTTATTGCGTTCTTCTGTTCATGAAAAAATCAGTCTAGAGGAAATATGTGTTTCAGGAAGGTTATAGATAGAAGGTGTGTAACACTGGAATGAAACTTACAGTATGAATTGCAGTATGATGCATATGTGAAATACTGTATCCCACAATGCAACATGATCCATTTTCACATATATACATCCAAGATGTAGATGAGTTTGTTTCTTCATGGGAACAGATTTGGAGAAATTTTGCATCACATCACTTGCTCACCAGTGGATTCTCTGCAGTGAATGGGTGCCGTCAGAATGAGAGTCCAAACAGCTGATAAAAACATCACAATAATCCACAATTAATCCACACCACTCCAGTCCAACAATTAACGTCTCGTGAAGAGAAAAGCTGCGTGTTTGTAAGAAACAAATCCATCATTAAGATGTTTTAACTTTAAATGATTGCTTCTGGACAAAATACGAGTCCATAATCCATAATAACGCTTCCTCCAGTGAAAAAGTCCATTCCCTTTTGTCTCTCACATCAAAATCCACCCACGTATTTATTTAGATCTGTTTTGGACTGTTTTCAGAATCAGAATCAGAAACAGAATCAGAAGAGCTTTATTACCAAGTATGTTTACACACACAAGGAATTTGACTTGACGACAGGAGCTTCCAGTGTAGAAGAAAGTACAAACATAGTGCAGACATACATAGGAATAACACAGTAGGGATGTAATATAACACTAATATAATAAAAAAGAAAAATTGAATAATGTACTATATACAGAAATAGAAGTATAGGAAAAAATTTAATTATTTAGATAAATGTACAGATATGTTTATTAATGTGCAGATATGTTATTTACAGAAGAATCGCGGAGCTCAGCGTCCTGGCTGCCATTTGCGGCGCCATCTTGATCTTCATTTTCTGCTTGTAAACGGTGTTTGATCTGTGCATATCTGTCTCCTGATTCAGATAAGACAACTTTTTCACTGGA
Source organism: Sinocyclocheilus anshuiensis (assembly GCF_001515605.1). Taxonomy (NCBI): domain Eukaryota; kingdom Metazoa; phylum Chordata; class Actinopteri; order Cypriniformes; family Cyprinidae; genus Sinocyclocheilus; species Sinocyclocheilus anshuiensis. The sequence continues at coordinate 796,471 of NW_015551077.1, read as the reverse complement.
GAAAGTAATATTATAGATAGAGATCTCGTATTTTAGCCAGAAGCAATGGTTTGAAGTTTGAACGCCTTAATTTTTTACAAACACGTAGCTTTTCACTTCACCATGTTGTTAATTGATGGACTGGACTGGAGTGGATTACTTGTGGATTATTGTGATGTTTTTATCAGCTGTTTGGACTCTCATTCTGACGGCACCCATTCACTGCAGAGGATCCACTGGTGAGCAAGTGATGTGATGCTAAATTTCTCCAAATCTGTTCCCATGAAGAAACAAACTCATCTACATCTTGGATGGCCTGAGGGACTTTTGCAAGCATTATGGAGCTTAAATAAATAAATAAACATTTATGGACAAATTATCGCCACCTAACCAGATTAAGGTATTACAGTGTACAGGACATTATACAAACAATAGATGTGACTTGTTACCTTCCTATATATGTGTACTACCTTCAAAACCAGCATTTTTCAGCTTTCACACACATTTCCCTCAACAGTTTTTATGTATTTTATATATAAAATCAAAGTCTCAAACAAAAGCAACAGAGAAAAGCACGACATGAAGGTAACAGACTGATAATGGGAGCGTTTAAAGTGCTGGAGTCTCTTTGCTGGTGAAATAACTGCTGGGAATTAAAGCTGCAGATCTCGTCTCAGAGGAAATTGGTGGATACGTTTGGTGGCGGCTTCAACCATTTTTGTACAACAGATCAACAATTCATGCTTTCTGCCATATTTGAAATCATCTTGTTTGTATTATAACAAGCAACTCCATTGGATCAATGCTGTTTAGCAGAGATTAACCAAACTTCATAATTAATTCTAAAAATGATGCAGGTTTTTTTTTCTCCATGGGGAGCATTAAATATGAGACGGCTTCTGCTTCACTCATAAACAACAGAAGTGACCTCATCTCCATTTCAGATGCTGAAAGGCAATCAACACCTTGCATAGTAATTAGCAGCAATATGATTATTTTGCCAATGACTTTGTCTCTCCAAGACCTGTTCAGGATCCAGCATTAAAGGCTCATCATCCCCAACCCCGAAACACTCACACGCACACACACACACACACACCACGTGTCTTCCTCTCACAGGGACCTGCGCATGCAAATGACAATCTGTTATGTTACTAATGAAGGGGCTGGTCATGTGATGCACTCGTATCCAGAGGGTGAAGAGTCCCTGTACAGAGAGAGGGGGAGGTGCTGTGAAAAGCATTGCCTTTAATCCCTGCAATTAGATGCAATGTCCCCATCCAATTTGTTTCATAAATGTAATTTTATTAACAGATATACCTCCATTAATAAAAATGCTTGACAAAAGAATCATAAAAGTAGTTCATGTGACATGTGCTTTCCAATATGACAATATCCCAAGCTTTATGTGAGGAACAGACCCAAATTTAAGTCAATATCATATGGATTTTCAAATATATATATAATATAATAAATTAATAAATAAAAATAAATAAATGAATAAAAAATACAGCTATGGTGTGGGGAGGGTTTTTAGAGAATAACAGCTTTTATTTATAAGTAAATACGTTTTTTCTAACCTATTTTGTTGTATGGAAAAGAGCTGCTTGGACGTGCTGTGAAATATCTTTTTTTGTTCCACAGAAATAAGAAATTAGAGCAACTAAGTGAATAAATGACAGAATGTTTAATTTTGGTTAAACAATCCCTTCAAATAGCTTAATAACATTACATAATCCATTTATTACTCGATTATACTCCGTTTGATAAAACAAACTTCATTTATTTGTTCATTAGCAGAATGCCATAAAATATCTCTGAGGAGAGTCGAAGACTCGTGTAACATGCTTCCTGGCATTGATTTTACACACAATGACAGTAACAAACAGATATTATATTGTCATTAGTTGGCTATCAGTTTCATAAATGAAACACTGAACATAATACTATGGGTGCAAGCTGTATTACTGAATATAAAGTTCTTCATCAAACCAGATGAGCACATCTGTCTGCATGTCCACTGGGCTTTCTGAGATGGCTCATGTCTGGTAATAGAGATGACTCAGAGACTGTATCAGTCTTCACCGAAACAATGAGATCACTGTTGCAAACTAGGTATTGAACCGGACACCTCTCTGTCTAAAATTAGTCTTTAGCCATGACAAAAAATAAATTATCTGCCTGCAAATCTTCCACTACAAAAGTAAACAATTTAATATGAATTCTGGTGGAAAGACTTTTCTGCAAAAATAGAGAGAAAAATGAAAGTGTGAGAACAGCTGCGTCAGACAGTGAGGGATTTGCAACTCTTATCAGCGAGGCTGCAGTGAGACAAGTCAGCCTTAAGAAGTTATTCATAACATTTTGTTAGGCTGAGGTACAGCAGTGGGGCACATGAGGAGCAGGCTAAGCTGCAGGCCTCAAGTGGGTGACACAGGTTCAAGTCTGGCCTGCAACGTTTCCTGATCCTATATTCCCTTTTATTCTTCAACAATAAACCCATGATTTTCTGTCATTCTCTAAAAAAGGATCCAAACAAAACAGAACAAAAAAAATAAAACAAAACACCATTATACACAACAAAGAACAACACAAAACAAAATGCAACAAAAAACACAACAACAAAAAAGCCACAAAACAAAAAACACAACAAAACAAAACAAAAAACAACACAAAAACACCACAAAAAAACACAACACATTATAACAAAAACGACACAAAACAAAACAACACAACAAAAAAATACCACAAAACACAACAGAACATTACAAGACAAAAAACACAATGAAATACAACAAAAACAATGGAACAAAAAACACCACAAAACAAAACACCTATACAGTGAGCTTAGAGAAATACAAATAATGTCATATATATAAAGACACTTTTTTTGTCAGGAACTGTCAGTTTAGTTTTCCTTATCATGGACTTTTAGTTGGTTTTGTTTCATTTCCTGTTGTCTTTGTTCTAGTTTCCCGCTTTCTTTAGTCACCATGACAATTCATTTGATGATCACACCTGTTCATATTTCAGTTCATTATCAGTGTGTACTTAAAGATTTTGGCCACGATTTGTGAGACAAATTTTGCAACTCCTAAAAGATTCCTCCGATCCTAGGCTAAAATCTATAGTCTTTGATCATTACTTTGACACGTTCACCGACAGCCGATTAATGACTGCTGCGATCAAATTTGACCTCCGACAAAATTCTGTCAGTGTCAGAAGTTTTGGCGCACAGTCCTGCAGTGTGACTTCTCCTACAAAGAACGTCAAATTGTCTTTGTTTTTCAAGACAAGCCAAGATAAGAATTAATGCTAGAGATTTCTTCTAACTGCCATAAACTTTGGCACTCTCAGCCGCCGCTCATGGAGTTCCTACGATATGTCGCCTTTGCTATGATAAACACAGGTTGCGCCGCTGTTTTCATGTGGGTGTGTAGTGCTGCTTACACTATCTTCTTAAATACACCAGCATTGCCACCATTCATAGACTTTTAATGATAGCCAACATTTCAGCCCCACATGTAATGCAGCTCACAGTCACTGAACGTGTATGGGCTGATAATGTAAAACTCCAGACAAGTTTTCTTACACGCATCCATTTTTAATACGTCTTGACTGTCGTACAGTCTGACACTAATGACAAATGAGATCCCACAGTGTGACATGATCATCATGTTCGTACAGTCTGGCAAGCAACAATTGTAAAGGACTATTATAAATCATACAGTGTGCACCCGGCTTACGTTCCTTTGTTTCCGCTGTGATTGTGTTATAGTGCACAGTTACATGGATTTAGATAACCTGTGTTTATTCTTTTATTAAAATCCTTCGTGTCGGAACCTTTTGATTCTTCATCTTTGGAACCTTAAGACTGTGACATTGTTCCTTTATAAAACTATTGTGTTTTTTTTTTTTATCTTTATTTGGATTATTTTTCATAATAAATCTTTTTTCCCACAAGGAAGTTGTGTAATTAAAAATGTTGTATTGTTTAAAATGGCAATCAGACGTGACTAATTTCAGAAAAGTTCTGGGCTCATTTGAAGCGGCTCCCAAAACAAGCTTTAACTGCTGTACAGTTTTTATGTGGTCTGGCCAGAGCTGCATGAAGGATTGGTTGCCAGGCATTTCTCTGCGTGATCTCAGTGAGGGAAAAGGAAGGAATAACACCATGCAGTTTTTTCCTTTTGCCTGACAAAAATAGTACAAAATTACTCGATTCACACATTATCATGGTTTATAGCAGCCCCATGCATTACTTTGCCTCCAGGAACTACTACTTGTGGTTCAAAACCAGTAGTAAATTCGTACTAATAACACATTTTAATATATTTTCTTTTCTTAAAAACAAGATAACACCAAATTATAATTGTACTGCTTTTTTAGACATGGTACAATGGCAATACCTTGGTAATTTGGACGTATTTCATGGCAACACCATGTTTTATGGACATTTAGACATGGTAGAGCCTTGAAAGTACCTTAAAAATACAATGATATATCAATATTGTCAATATTGAACCAAGGTATGTATCAAAGCACCATCTTGCACTATCACAGTATGCCGTGGTATCACCACAGTACAGTGACACACAAACACTGCATGTAAAACAAACAGTGACAAATTATGACATTTGCCCTCAGTCCATTTACAACTCGTGCAACCAGCCGTACGTGACATCAGTGTGTCTTTGTTTTCTCAGAGAGGGGCGTAATGGAGGGCCGCGTCATTGATCTCCGCAGGGGATCCTCTCTCTCGGCGGGACTCTCAGATGAAACGCATCAGGCTGTCAGGTCATTTGTATCTCGACGACGTTCACAAACATTACGCTGACTGTTCACTGGCTTCAAAGCATTGGTTTCATGTCTGAAAACAGCTGTCTGGGCCTTCTGATGGTCAACTGAAGATGTGTTGTTTCTATCAGAGCAATGTTTAGTCGCCAAAGCCACTCAGAATGGAAAGACGACCTGTGTGCTATATTTCTAGTTTTATGATGCGATATATATATATATATGTTATATATATAAATATATATATTTTTTCATACTAAAATTAGATGCCATTTTAGCTCGAATAAAATGTATTGATAAATTAATAAATAAACACTACTGGTTGGTTTTTGATGTTTTTGAAAGAAGTATCTTATGCTCACCAAGACTGCATTTATTTTAATAAAAATATGGTAAAAACAGTAATATTGTGAAATATTATTACAATTTAACATAACTAATTTATTTTGTAATATATTGTAAAATGTAATTTCTTCCTGTGATGAAAAGCTGAATTTTTTGTAAAATTACTCCAGTCTTCAGTGTCACATGATTCTTCAGAAATCATTCTAATATGCTGATTTGCTGCTCAATTATCATCAATTATTATTGGTGCTCAATTATTAATTATTATCAATTGTGAAATCAGCTGCTACTTAATATTACCCCTATATTACCTTACTTACCCTACACATCCAAATGGTAAAAAAAAAAAAAAAAACTTTGCTATGACAGGAATAAATTACATTTTAAAATATATTTTAAAAATATATATATTTATTTTAAATTGTAAGAATATTTAGCATTTTCTGTCTTACTATATGTATATATTTTATCAAATAAATGCAGTCTCAGTGAGTTTGAATTCTTTCAAAACCAAAAAAAAAAAAAATGATTATGTCTCAACTTAATTATAATGCTAACGTTTGGCTGACAGTGTAACATACAATATTGACTAACTTTAAAAAATATTTGCAGTAAATGAGCTATAAACCATATACTTTTGCAGTATGGAAAAGAGCAGCGTGAACCTTTTTCTAAATATCTTCTTTTGTGCTCCACAGAAAAAAGAAAGTCAGTTTTGGAACAACATGAGTAAATGTTTACCTTTTTAATTTCTGGGTGAATTAATAATTTTATGATGAGGAACTTTATCTTTGGTCTGTTCTATGTAAAGTTCATGGGAAATTCAACAGATTAGCATTATTTACTCCGTTTCAATCAATTGTTCCTGCCGTCTAACCTTTGTCTGAAGTCTGTCAGATGATAAGCCCCTTCCTCAAGGAAAGACTTACACAATACCAGCTTTCTGAACTACACAAAATTATAGCTTTATGGCTGGTGTCGAAATCCCACAGAGATAAGACTCACACAGCCTTATATCACTGCGAAATTGGGTCTTCTTCAAACACTGACAATAAACTCCCAGCAAACTGATGCCAAGATTTAATTCTGAGTCCACAATATTGTGCCAAATCAATCATATAGCAGTCATATGTTCAGTCTATATTGCCTGAGGTGTAAAATTAAATTTTGCAAAAACTATTTCATTTACCTTAGTCTTGCTGGCCTTCCAAAAAACAAAAAAAAATGCATGAAAGACTACAGTACAGTATATGGATGCCGACTAAACCAAATAAAAACAAATGAAGTAAAAATCTCACAATAAAGTTAATTTAAAGGGAGAGTTCAGTCAAAAATTAAAATTCTGTCATCATTTCCTCACCCTAATGTTGTTCAAAACCTGAATGACTTTTTAAAGAACACAAAATAATATTTTAAAGAGAGTCACAACTGTTTTTGTACATACAATAAAAATAGATGTGTCCCAAAACAATTGGACCCCATTGACCTTCACTGTATTGACTTTTTTACAAGTATTTGCCCTTAAAATCCAAGAAAAAATGTTCGAAAAGCTCATTTAACATCATTAAAACCCGGTATTTTTCAGCACAATAAAACAGCCTCTCTTTGTAAGGCTCTGGTGCAGACAGGGCAAAACGTAATTAGTGAACATACTCCAAATTCAGTCTCCCCAGTGAGTTTCTGAACGATCCCTACAGAAATCAGGTTACTATGGTTCACTATTTCTATCTTCCTCTCTGCCCTTCCTTGAGCAGAAACAAAAGATGGTGGAGAACTTTCATTCGACTCCAACCATGTATACATGCAAACCTTGATATTCCATCAATTTACTGATGAAAATATGATCTGATGAAAAACCATGAAGCATGGTGAATCTCGACAACAGGAGCAAAGCTTGGTGTTCGGTGAATTTACGCTGTCAGAGACGATTAATATTTGGATTCCCGCTGAGATTTGTGATGAAAAGCCCAGTCTGACATTAATATCAGTAGATGTAAATTAAAGGGGTCCTATTATGCTCTTTTACAAAGTCTTGATTTTGTTTTGGGGGTGTACTAGAACATGCTCTCATGCTTGGTGGTTCGAAAAATGCATTATTTTTCACATAGTTTACATTATTACAATACCTTTCTCCCCATCCTGGCACAAACGGCTCGATTAGTTCCGGCTTTGATGAAGGTCCGCCTTCCGAAAAACAAAATGTGATGTGATTGATTAGCTGTCCCAGTGCGTTGTGATTGGCGAACAGCTTAGATGGTGTATCAGTACTGCCACGCCCCTTGCCAAAGCAGCAAGTTTAGTTAAGCATGGCGTCAATATTGCCATATCAATTTGAGCCGGATTCAGACCCAGAGAATATTGAACAAGAGGATCGCGCAGAACCTTTGCACGCACGGATATTGCAAGACATATTAGAGTGGTAACGTTATTGTTGTTGTTGTTTTTTTGGCTAAATCACGTTTTAGATAGGATGTCAACAACCGCTTAAAAATAACTTCATTTACTATGTTCAGATAAGTGCATATGTATTATTGTTATTTAATTCTAACATTATAGCATGAATTGCAGTGAAACTGTTATACAGTTGAATTTATTTATACCATAGTCCAGTGTTTCCCAGGCGGCGTATATATGCAAACTCATTCTCTGCCAGCAGGAGGCGCTGCTGGAGTGGCAGAGATAAAGGTTTCCCCGGTAATGGCTGTACACAAAGCAGCGCTCTGTTAAAAAAATACTGCTTTATCAGACATTACATGCAAGATTACATGAAAATGACCAAACGAGCCGTTCGTTGTAGTTCTTGAAAAGGGATTTTTTTTAAAAGGAAATATCTCCCTTTGGAGTGGACTTTGAGATTTGTAAGTTTGAAGATCTTTTTTATACCCAAACATACACACTACACACTGACTAAAATTCAAAAAGTGAAAAAGCATAATAGGACCCCTTTAACATAATTATTGGTCAAAAAATTGGTAAAAAAATTATTGGTCAAATTATCATACCATCTTTTAAGATGAGTCTTTAATCTAAAAGCAATCATATTAGACACACTGCATGGAACAAATCTTAGCAGAAAAAAAAAAAGAATTTTCCCCATGTGGAAGAGGCAGGAAAATCAATATTCATAATTGTCCCAATGTGTGCATGCATAATGTTCCATATTTGCATAAACAAGTGAGGATTTTGTTGCTGCTGTACCAGAGAAACATCATTGCAACTAATTACGCTGATGCAGAATGACTGTTCATTAGTTTAAATTTGAAAAATCCCAAATGTCATATCTTGATTTCGCAAATTGATTTGCCATTTTCAATATCATGCGCGTTTACTTTCTTTCTGAAAATTAGCAGAGGTGCATAGCAGTAAACTTATCATAAAAATATTTTAAGAAACTGTATTTACTAGTCAAAATACCAAATTAGTAAAAAAAAGTGTGAATTATAAATATTGTTTTATAATTCTCAGTTTTTCTAAACATACTTTGGTCCATAATTCTTTTTTTTTTTTTTGAAGATTTTTTTTAAAGTCAGTATTTTTGTTTTCAATTTTAATGATAAAATATTTGTAATTATTATTTTTGTATTTATTTTAAAATATTTTATATATTAAAAACAATACTACTTGTAAAATATAATGAAGTATAGTAATATAAAGTAAATACAATTAAGTAAAAACCATTTTACATTTTACTAACGTTTTTATTCTTATATAAGTATGCATCAGTGCTATTTTAGTACCACTAAGATACAGTTTTTTTATAGTTATTAATATTTTAAATTTGTTTTCAATTCAATTTTAAATTTTTTTGTGTTTTTTTTCTTTAATATCTGATTTTATTTCAATTTTAGTTTTAGTTATTTATTGAGTTAGATTAAATGA
>NW_015551077.1:784346-787427 GCF_001515605.1 Sinocyclocheilus anshuiensis | reverse complement strand
AATTATTTTATTTTTTTTTTTTTTTTTTTTTTTTTTTTTTTTTCAGTTAACATTTTTTAAGCAGGCAAACAAAAATGGTTTTTATGGTTTTAGTTAACTATAATAACATTGGTATGCATAAAATTCTACATAAAATTTTTTGTGAATGTTTTTTCTTTTTTTTATTATAATGATAGTGAGTTTATTTTCTTGTAAACTACTCATCATTTTTCTAATATTAATATAATTCTAATATATTATATTCTAATATAATAAATTGACCCCCAAATCTCTCTCACATACGTTCACAATAAAACCCAAATCCATCCATCCATCATCAGTTTAAAGCCGAATGCACTAATGGCAAAGCCACACACAATCAGTCCACAGCACAGCTTTTACACAAAATACTCCCTGGGCTGCCATCAGTTTCAGCCATTAATTACAGCACTAATTTGCTAGAGTACATCTTTACAGCCTGTGTATATATGCAGCCACAGACCTCCACAGAAACACCTATAGATCTTATTCTGTTCAGGAAAGATCTTATTAAAATGGCTGCAAGCTGTGTTTGAAGGAGCTTAAAAAGAGGAGCACAGGCCAAGGTCGAGACGACCGTGAAAACACAGCAAGAGATGGACAATCACCTTACAGACCTCCCTCAGTGCTGCAGAGGAACGAAGATGTTCAAATGTACAGTATAACTTACATGACAATTATATATTCTTATTTTGTGAATATGTATGTTGCAAGCATGAATTTGGCATGAAAGTCAAAATAGATAATCTCATAAATAAATGGTACTACTTCTAAAATAAAACTAGTAAATTAAATGTTTTAAATAAAAATATTTTAAATTTGAAAGTATATTATATATTAAATAAAATATTTCAGATACATATATTCTCTTAAAATGATACTACATAAAATATTTAAAATAATTTTCATCTTTATTTTAAAATATTTTATATATTAAAAGCAATACTACTTCTTAAATATAATATAGTAATATATAGTAAATCAAAAACACTTGTTTTAGTATCGCTGAGATACTATTTCTATAGTTATTATTTTATATTTTTTTATAAAATATTTGAAATTTGTTTTCATTTTAATTTTAGTTAATGTTTTACTGTATTATTGTAATTTTTCGTTTTTGTTTTTCTAAAATATGTCTATATAGTTTTTATTAATTTTTATTTCAGTACATCAGCTTAAATGAAATGAAATAATTTTTATTTAATTATTTATGTATGTATTTATTTATTTAGCTAGCTTTGGCAACTAGCTAAAATAAAATATGTTTAAGTTTTTTAATTTTTTATGATAAGATAAGATAAGATAAGAAAAGAATAAAAAATAATAAAAAATTAAATAAAAAAATACTAGATAAGTAAAGTCCTTTCTTTGAGACTCGAAGTGGTTTAATGAAGTGATAGAGTATCTGTGTAGCACGCCACCGTTTTTAATTAAACTCGGCTTGTTCCTGTCATAGTGTCATCATGGTCTGTTTCCTGCCAGTAAGTCCTGGCACAGCAGACGGCGTGATGTGGCACACTCTGCTCACTAATGTATTACAGACGAGAGCTGTGCCTCTACAGGGGGCCAAGAACAAAGAGTAATTAAAGAATACGTCAATTTCAATGTTCTTCAGCCTCTCCTTGTTAAGGTGCCTTAACCTCACACTCTGACCACTCACAGTGCATGAGAAAAACACTGCCCCGCAGGTTAACTCTATTAAATTGGTATTTATAGTTCGGTGCTCAAATCACAGTCTGTGTCAATAAGCAATATATAATGTTTTGGAGCATTACCGTTTTTTAAAATCTCTTGTTTTAAGGCCAATTTTGTTTCTAAATGACATATGAAGGCCTGTAGAGGTCATTGTTTAGATATTATCCAGATGCATTGAGCTTTGGTGCTCATTTGGGAAAAACAGGTTTGAATCCTACATGCAACATATCCAAATCTGATTTCTTGCTCCAATATTTCTTGTCACTCATCAACAGAATGCCATAAAGTCCCCAAAAATGCATCCACAGCAAGAACTGAATGAAAACAAGGATCGATCACATCTCAAATCAAGGCCTAGTTAGACAGCAAGATGTGTGCTGTGTTAGTAAGAGCAGCTGTCATACTCTGACAGTGAGGATCTGCACTGTCACATGTCCACAAACGAGAGCGATCGCATGCGTATGTCTCTGGGAACACAGACTGCTGCAGTTTTAATAACCAGCAAGTGATTTGTACATGTCAGAGGGAGTCTAGTCTGTAGATCCTGAACCAGCTCAGGCTTCATTACACAGCGGTGCCATAAATCCACACTCACGCTCTCCATAACAATGCTAAATCACAGAACAAATCATCCCCACTGACTGGAATTGATTTCCCCTCTTTTATGTCTGGAGACCATTTTGAAAATCTAATCAACCTCGGCTGTCAAGGCAGCTATATCATGTCTGGAAATCTCTCTATGCACTGCAAAAACAACCATATACTGATGTAATATCACATCCATCACTGTTAAGACATCAACTAGAACATTAATGTATTTATATATTCATTGATGCATTTTTCATTCATAAATTTAAACAACAAGTAACAAACCTACTGCTTTTAAAGGAATGAACATGTGATAAAACACACTAATCTTTAATAAATAATTACATTATTTAATAATAAAAATAATAATAATAAAAAAATCTAAAAAGTAATATTGCTCATAAGCCTACAGTTTACAGTTGCCAATTCTGATTTGCAGGTATGAATAATATTATATTATAAGCTCTAAAATACATTTCTAATATTATGATTCTTTTTGTATATATTCACATCAAGCTTTATATAACATCATAAAATATTACATATAAATATTTTATATTATTTTATATTATAGACTCTAAAATACATATAAAATTAGTATTTCTAATAATATAATCTCTAATATTGTAATTATTTTTGTATATATATTCACATCAAGCTGTTTATAAAAACCATAAAATATTGCATATAATTATATTATAGGCTCTAAAATATGTATAAAAATTATATAGTTTCTAATATTGACATCCAGCTTTATATAAGATCATAAAACATTACATA
>NW_015551077.1:775554-784222 GCF_001515605.1 Sinocyclocheilus anshuiensis | reverse complement strand
TATATATTATATTATATTATATTATATTATATTATATTATATTATATTATTGTGCTCTAAAATACATATACATATGTAATAATGTATATTTTTAATCAGTTTTTGGTGGGGTGGGCTTATATTATACATGCGGGTTTTTGAGATAATTAAATATCAAGAATAATCTAATAAATTTTATTTACACTAAAATTATTATGTAGAATATCTGTTATGAAGCTTCTTTAGGAAAGTACTACATATAAAAAAGCTAAAAATTTAAATAAATAAAAGTGATTTTTTTTTTTTTCAGAACTTCTAAACATCTTACAGATTGTGAAAGAAATGAGATATATGAGAGCGCTGGTACAATGAATGTGTGTAAGGGGTGTTTATCCTGACACAAGCAGCAGCTGCTTCAAGCTCTGTGTGATACACTTGTCGACAGTAATAATCAGCTCTGGCTCCTCAGTTGAACAGGGGACTGACAGTTTCACCAGGAACACACACCAATCCAATTAAGCCCTAATTGAGTGTTGCAAGGTCCATTGATTACTACTGCCTCAGAGTAATAGAACGAGCAAGAGGCGAGACAACCTCAGAAATTAGGCACGCGACCCTGGAGGTTTCAGGGTGTCAGAACGTAATGTTGGGGCCAATGAGGGTGAATCTGCTTTGGAAACTCTGATTGCTTTCTTCTGTCAGACTCCAAAATCATTCACTCTCACACAGATGAGTACTTTGAGAAAATAGATGTTGTTATGCAACATATGGAAGAAGACAGAGAATGAAACTTACACGGGTGTGTAAAAGGGGCTCTGGACTAGGCGTTGGTGTGTCCTCTATTCGAAAGATTGTCTTGCCACTTATAAAGCGGTAGGGAATGATCCTGGGTTGTTTTGTAGACAAAACAATTTCACCTTGAGAAGAAAGACGAGGACTGTCATTAGAAGTGAGTGATTTAACCTCAATGTCTTGATGTGGATTATCTGTGTTCACATTGTCCATGCAGTCTGAATCTGGATTAATCAGGTCCACATTGTCCTTAAAGGCATAAAAATCCTATATTATAAAATGCTATATTATTTTGTATTGTATATTGTATTTATTGAATCCTTTATATGTCACCAAGGTTTTGAATGTTTATGAAAGAATACTTACATGTTCACCAAGGCTGCACGTCATGATTTTTGTCATTCTTGCAGAATCCTATAAAATGTAATAAATACAAATATCAATGACATGTCCAAAATAAAATAAAAAATAAAAAACTATTGCAAATCTAGTTTAAACTCACATGCCAAGTTCTTAGAGGTGTACTCTTTGTATTAATGTTGGTGTCATATGGTTTTATAAAACTTTTATACCACATTTAAAAAAAATTTACATTTAATGACACAAATATGTCATGTGCTGTAACCATCAAGTAAAAAGTAATAACAGTTTCCTTTGACTGAATGCATGTGAGTGTACACATCTTAATCACAATATTTTTAAACGTTTTTGAAAATATATTTTTTAAATAAAAATATTTATTTACAAATATCATAAATTATTAATTCATAAATATTATAAAATTTTCCGAGAGTTGCACCACATGACATTTAAAGATTTTTTTTTCTTTGGTGTTTTTATTAGGATAGGACAGTATTGTAGACAGGAAGTGAAGTGGGAGAGAGAGAAGGGGACAGGATCGGGAAAGATCCACGAGCTGGGACTCAAACTCGGGACACCGGAAGTGCAACGGCGCTATATGACAGTAGACTTTTTTTTTTTTGCATGTATTTGCATGTCTTTGATTTGGTGGACAAAAGTTTCTCAAAAATATATATATTTATTTTCTAAGAAATAAAAGAACATGCCAAACTACTTCTTAAGATTTGTTTCCTTCATTAGAATATCAGCACAGTTGTACCACCCAGACATTTTTTTACTTTTCACCAGAAAAAAAAATATTAAAATAAATTTAAATTCAGAAATTAAAAACATAGAAATTGTGCATTTAAGGCATGATATGTACAAATATCATTTTTAATTTATTTGTGAACAAAATAAAAGATAGGCCAAAAAACAGCATAATGTCATTGACCCACAAATGTTAACATCAGGTGAAAGACTACTGGAGCTCTAAAACTGGTCTACCATTGAGTAAAGAGAAGACAAACTTGTTGCGTGTGAAAGAATAAACCTCATCGAATCTGGCCTGTGCAATGGTATCAGAAATTTTCTCCAAAACATCTCCATCTTCACGTCTCAGGTGGACCCGGGAAGCAGAGCCATGGTCAAAACCAGCTGATACTCACCATTAAACCGTACATTCACAACCTCAAAAACAAAATCCAATTCTTCAATCCTGATCCATTCTGGCTGCATAATGAGGGAAGATCAAGAAAAACAATGTGGTGAGAAAAGTTACGTTAATTAGAATCCAATTATAGCACTGCAGCTGGTTTATACTGCATATAGAACATATAGCGCATATATAAGTTTTGGTCTGTTGCTATAGTCAGAAGGCAATTGTGCTTGTCGTAAAGAGGTTACTGGTTCCCAGAGACAGTTGAAGGCTTTTATAAAGCTTCATGCTATGGTCAATACCTCGTCTCTCTGTGATATGTGTGCAGTGCATGTGTGCATTGGTGTGTTCAGCAATAAAATACAAATGTTTTTGTATGGTCTGCATTTCTTTACAGAACACATTGCTCCAACTATCCAATAGCCTATGTGAACGCAGAGCAAAACATGTATCTATTTCCCTTGATGTTTCGTATCAGTGATCAAAGGCCACTGCTTTGAACTTCGGCCAAGATGGTGTCCTATCTTACAACAGCGCTTTCCTTGTGTCTTTTTTCTTAGCGAAGTTCGTTACCAAGATACTGTGGCCACTGCAAGAAAGGGTCAAAGTCTGTAGAGACAGCATGCAGTGTTCATACAAGACCTCATTCAAAACACTGAACACATGGTTATTGCAAAGCTATAAAGTAGGAAAAGCCAAGTGAGTGATACCCAAAAATCCACTTTGCTGAAGAAACGTACTGAATGCAAAGGGTCTCAAGGTGGGACTGAACTTTGGGATCTCTTGGAATCAAGGTAAGGAGTCATTCAAAATTTGATTAAATTCCTTCCAGTTTCTTTGTGACTTAATTGTATTTTTTTATTGGTACTTAATGCTAAAACAAATTTTTAGAAAGGAACCAATTGTGGACTGGGAAACTATCCAGAAATTTAAAAATAACAATAAAAAAGCTTTGTACTTTTCACAAATAAAAATGAGATTAGATCAAAACAAAACAAAAATGATGTAAATGAAGCATGCTATAAAAAAGAATTCAATGCAAATATATACATATTTAACAGAAAAGCGCGTCTAAATATATCATAAACGTTAACAGAACAGCTGCATAATTAAATTATCGATTGTCTTGTTTATGAATGCATGTGGGTGTGATGTATCAGTTTACACAATCATCCATAATGCAACTGTTCTATAATTATTCGCAAAGTTCAGGTGCGCACGTGCCTGCATGGAGCGTTTTTACCTGAAGTCAGGAGATGGTGAGTTATCAAAATAATTTGTGTTTCTCACGTGCCATTGAAAAACAGACATGCATGACGACTGAGTAACGTTACTGTTACTTTTCTAAGCGATCATACTTCAGATTTTCGACGATAAAATGTTGAGACAATCCCATAGACGCTGAAGGAAGGACCTGTGCCATATCTGGCAGGTTACTGGCCCAAGTTAAAGTAATAAAAAAGTAAATAAATAAATAAATGCATACATACATAAAATTTGGGGGTGGCCTTTTTATTTATTTATTTATTTATTTTAACTTGTAACCTGTCAGAAACCCTTAGCAATGGCATAGCAACATGCTAAAAGTCCCTCAGAAAACTTTAGCAACACTCCAGTATTGTGGCGCTGACTACTTCAAAACAGACCATTACAACAGTAGATTTATTCTAGTTTTTCATTTACACAACATTGATACCACTAAGTCACAAATTAAATTTTAGTGTGGTTTGACAGATATAGCCAAGTCACACGCTGCTCTGTCAGAAACCCTTAGCAATGGCATAGCAACATGCTAAAAGTCCCTCAGAAAACTTTAGCAACACTCCAGTATTGTGGCGCTGACTACTTCAAAACAGACCATTACAACAGTAGATTTATTCTAGTTTTTCATTTACACCACATTGATACCACTAAGTCACAAATTAAATTTTAGTGTGGTTTGACAGATATAGTCAAGTCACACGCTGCTGAAATTTGCTTTATAGTAGCCTTAAGTGAGTATACTCTTTGCCCTTATACTTATATATCCAACTTTACATAGAGAGCTGTACAGTATAGTTTACATTTTGCACGGATAAACTATCAAGCAGTAGAAATTTGCTATGTATTGCTTTACATGAGTTTACTGTGTAAATATGTTAATAAAGTTGGTTTTACAATTTTGAAACAGATATTCAGATACATGCACGCAACTTTAAGGAAAGGAAAGGATGTGTAGCCAAGTATTGTGTCCCACAGGCTACTCGGAAATCCCTCAGGCAATCCATCTCATGAACAGTTAAATGTTCTCCCCACTGTGCAATACCCAACTATGTACACTTATATTTATTATACGTATGTTATTAATTTAATATATCTTACATCTATCCACATTCCCTTGCATTATTTGTATATAGCACATCTGAACATACAATATACTGTCTACTGTCTTTTTGTATTGTGTATTGTTTTTACATATTTATTTTTACTCACTTATTTTTATTTTGTTATCAGTGTCTTGTCACTTGTCAACCTGTCTGTGCACTGGAAGCTTCTGTCACCAAGACAAATTCCTTGTGTGTTGTAAGCACCATAGACTGTATAAAAACATGGACGTAGTGTCCGTGACGTCACCCGTAGTTTTCTGAAGAGCGTTTTTGAAGCTCAAAGTGGGCGGAGCTGGCCGTAGCCATCTTGGCCGCGCGTCACTCCCGGCCCAGGTAATCGAAAATGGGCAAAGAGGCGGGAGCTGGTTGCTGAAACCACGGAGAGAGAGAGAGAGAGAGAGAGAGAGAGAGAGAGAGAGAGAGAGAGAGAGCGGGAGGTTGCCGCTTGGTAAGCACACTTGGCAATAAAGCTCTTTCTGATTCTGAGCTCTGCATTTCACCCATCCAAGTGCACACACACAGCAGTGAGTAGTGAACAAACATGCACACACACACCGTGAACACACACCCGGAGCAGTGGACAGCCATATTGCTGTGGCACCCAGGGAGCAGTTGAAGGTTCGGTGCCTTGCTCAAGGGTCTCACCTCAATCGAGGGTGGAAGAGAGCGCTGGTTATTCACCTACAATCCCTGCAGGTACAGAGACTCGAACCTGCGACCTTTGGGTTACAAGTCCTACTCTCTAACCATTAGGCCACAACTGCCCAGAAACAGTCGTTGCCTGACCGGGAATTGAATCTGGGCCGCGGTGGTGAGAGTGCCCAATCCTAACCACTAGACCCAAAATCTAAAAGGGCATTAAGATATCTTTAATACTTCTTGAGTTACAGCCAGTTTATAGCCAGTTGTATTGTAAATGAAAAACAAAACATATTAATTTAATACAACGAATATATCATCAATTCTGGCTGGTTCAAAATCGCATACTTTCGTGAATACATACTCATTTTGAATAAGTAATTACTTCTCGAAAAAGTATGTTCTATGTAGTATGAATGTATGTAGTATAAATGTAGTATAAATTCGCTATGTTGTTGTTGTTATTATTATATTATGTGACCTACCAGCGTGGAATATGGGAGTAATGTTTGTGTTTAGATGTGCCAGTTTCAGTTTTCATCATTCATTTCTCATATACTTTATCTTCATTAACTCCATCTGCGTCTATGTATATATGGCAATTAATTGTCAAGCTAATGCAATGGCAGTGTCTGTTGTCACCTGACCTTCTTTATCCTCCACTAAAAGCCTTACTGTCAATGGCACGGCACCATGGAGACTGTTTTCTTGGTAAATGGTGAATGGAGGTCATCCCCAGAGCCCTTGAGTGATGGTGGCTCATAAGAAGTCATTACAGGCAGCATCCATCTTGGGCTGTGTGCTCAATGGCGTTGCCTGCTTAATCAGTTTCCTCCTTGTCAAAAGCTCCTGTGGACACTGACAGGATCCCATTAAGGTTTAACCATGCCATAATGAATCGTCTAAGCACACTACACCGTTTCAAAGGCCAGCCACAATGGTGATACTGACGGGATTCACAATGTAATTCTGTTGGGGTCATTTGTTACGCCAGCACCAGTCCAGTGTGTAAGATGGTGTGAATGTAACAGTAGGAGGAATATTACACGGACCAAGCTTCTACATGTGTCAGCCTGACTCATTATGAAAATAAAGAAAATAGAGCTGTGGTTTCATGTCTTCAGTGAATGGTGCACTGTATCTTTTTTAGGAATGGCTGCATTGGGTTCTTTGAAATTGGAGAGGAAAGATAGGATAGTCAAAGATCAGAAAGATGTTAGCCTTATATCTCTCAGATACGTTTCATACAGTAATTCATTGTCAAAGTTATTTGGAAATTTGATGCGTGAGAACCTTCCACATAAAGGTGTTTGATGGAACTAACCGTTGACCTTCTCCGAACCAGATATAAGCAAACTTTCAGTCACATTTCCATGATATAATCAAAGCTCTTCAAAGCATTCTTTGTTCTGCGACCTTTATCTGTAAATCCTGCTTTGCTTTGTCTCCGGATTTTTTTTTTTTTTTGCCCTTTCCCAAGTTCTCGGCATTGTTATGAATGGATTTTTATAACTTTTCTTAACCATCTTTGGCTGTAATCCCTTCATAATGAGGGCAACAATGCAGCTGAAGGTTGCAAAAGCCTCCATGTTCCCTCTTACTAAAGTAGGGGGGCGTGGTCATTCGGTGGGTGTGGCAATACACCTTAAAGGAATAGTTCACCCAAAAATGTTCTTAAAATGTATTCACCCTCAGGCCATCCAAGATGTTGATGAGTTTATTTCTGAATGTGAACAGATTTTGAGAAATTTAGCATTACATCACTTGCTCACCAGTGGATCCTCTGCAGTGAATGGGTGCCGTCAGAATGAGAGTCCAAACAGCTGATAAAAACATCACAATAATCCACATTACTCCAGTCCATCAATTAACATCTTGTAAAGTGAAAAGCTGTGTGTTTGTAAGCACACCTTGCCAAGTTGCCAGGTGTTTTGAGTGATTTTTAGTGCATTGTTATGCGGTTGTTCTGGTTGGTTGGTGTTTGTACGTTAATTCATATCATAAATGTGATCTCAGCTTATTAGTTCTCAGGTATGAAATCTACAAAAATGACAACGCAGTGGGTTTAGGCATCTTAAAAACACTGATTAAGTTAAAAATATCTGTGATTGTGTTAGAATCATGGTTTAAACACTTTATCTTTTGAAGATAAAATTCTACAGTTGTTACAAAATAAAAACACTTTAGAAAGTGTAACCTGTACTGCATCTGACTTGATTCTTCACATGTGTGTGGTTCGTGGAAATGACTTCCTTATACCTCACACTGTGAGTCACCATTGGGAATCTCCACCTGATAACTGGAATGGTGCTCACACACATGAATTTCCCTGTTATCACAGTGGAATGTCAGCATTCAGCCCCCACACAGTTCCAGCCTGTTTTGACTCAGTATTATAAGTCCAGCGCTCATTCAAACTCTCAATACCAGCCACAGGACGGCCCTTGGAAGTCCACCTAATCCCTCTGAACTACAGGTGGCAGGAGAGATCGGCCGCCCCTGTCTGAAAAACTTCCCTCTTCCTCTCTCTCCATTGCTTTTCTCTCTCTCCTGGTTTCCAGTGAAGTGGTAATCTCCCATCTGAAAAGGAGATCCAAGCTGAAGTAAAGGTGTTTTGGGTTGGCATGCTACAGAAAAGGACCTGTCACATTGCTCCTCACAGCTCTCGGTAACAGGGCATCTGAACGAGAGAGCAAGAAAGGAGGAGAGAAGGAGACTTTATCTTTGTTTATCCCTCCAAAATTGAACGATTAGGGCGTTTTGTGTCCCACAGGAGTGCGGAAGACTGATTTCGGCTGCTTTTAAGTTATTGGAGCTCACTGAAACTACTGTTTCATCTGTAGGTTGGCACCATGAGTGCTGAAACTGTGAAAGACTACGACTACTCAGAATGGTATGAAAATGCAGTGCCAACCAAACCTCCTGTCGAGTAAGTACTCTTCATTTGTGCTTATGAATGTGTTTCTTTATGGTAAATTTTAAAATGTAATCAAAACTTTGTTGTGATTCATTATAAGTGGGGGAAAAAAAGAATGACAACATTTCACTTAGATTTGTAATATACTTTTTGCATTATTTTCATGATATCTACTATATATAGTTAAATATACTATTTTGTTTTTAGAATTAATTTGATAGTTAATTATATTTAAATGTTTAAGCTTAATCTTACAATCCACACACACACATATGTGTTTTATATGTTTAAAATGTGTATTAAATGTATTTTTATATACATTTAAAAAATCAATCACAACTTTGTTGTGATTCATTGTAAGTGGGAAAAAAATTTAAAAAGTAACTTATATTTGTAATATGTTTTTGCATCATTATAACTTAACATGTAAAATGTATAAATTGTATAACTTGACAAACAATAAATAACAAATATTAA
>NW_015551077.1:748264-775392 GCF_001515605.1 Sinocyclocheilus anshuiensis | reverse complement strand
ATATATATATATATATATATATATATATATACACTTTTATGCTATTTTTAATAAGTAGCTGCACATTATATATTATAATTATACTGTATATAGTTATATAGTGTATAGTGATATTTAGTTTTTATAATTAATTTTATAGTTTATATATTTAAATGTGTCAGCTTACATGCACACATGTATAAAATATATTTAAAAATGGAAAATTATATATTTAAAATGTGCATTTATATTGTTACAATTTTCATTTCATTAAAAAACAAATTACATGGTAAGTGTGCATTCATGGGTTCTCTGGATTTAGACATTAACTTCTGTGATTTCAGCTAGATAACATGGTTAAGGTCAGCAGATATTCATTAGATATTATCTGTATTGCTGCTCGTCATTTAGTCTGTTGCCATCCCATAATGCACTACCCAAAGCATTTATATGGTTCCATGTCTACAGGTGTGCAAACATATCTGATTATATTTCTGCTGAAAGTGATGAGATTTTTTGACTTTGATCTCATCTTTGATTCTTTTCACATATGCAAGAGACTTTTCGGCTGGATTTTAGGTAACAAAACACCAAACTGTGAATCTAGGGTTACTTCAATGCGTCACATGCCTCGTCCAAGACTTCCTTATGCCAAACACAATCAGGATCTATTCACTCATCTCTGAGTTTCTGTTACCATGGCCTTTAGTTGCCGTAAGTCCATCTCAGCATTTCAGTTTACTCAGAAGTGTGAGTGGGGTCGTGTGCTGGCATTTCACGTCAGTCAGATTACCTACAACAATGGGTTTAAATGAATAATCTGCACTTGAAGAGGTTCAGTAGACATGCTCTTGTTAGTAATGGTCTATTGCTTGGGAACGGAGGGGAGGAAGGGAGCGCATGCAGGCTGAGTAATCGGCCTGGATCGCACCAGCTTATGATAAATACTCTGTGTTTGTGAAATTTTCAGAGTTATCCCACCATGTGACCCCACAGCTGATGAAGGCCTCTTCCACATATGCATTGCTGCAATATCTGTGAGTTCCCTTCTGATGAAACATACTGGTTTCTTTATGTTCTCAATTTTCTTTTTTCTGTCTTTATCTTCTGTTCTTTCTTTGTATTGCCTTGTCCAGAATTTAGTACCTTGGAATTCTTGGAATATTGAAATCAGTCAGTACCATGGTATATATCAAAGTACTAGTGATAGACAGTATTTGGATATTTTAAGAAGCACCTTTGGGTCAAAATCTAGAAATAGCCATGTCAATAGATAATAAACTGTTTCTGTTTTCAAATTGTTTTGAATTAGTAAATAATTTGTTACAAAAAAATATATATATTTTGGATGATTAAATAAATAAATAAATATAAAATGAATAATTAATTATGTGTTTTTATGTTTATTATTGTTATTATTATTATATATCTTAATTTTTATTTTAAGACGTGGAAAAATCTCATAGCAATATCTACGGATCCCAGTGTTATTTTAGTATCATTGATATACTATTATAGTTTTTAGTAATATTTTGAATTTGTTTTTATTTTTATATTTTCTTTTTTCATTATAATTTTAGTCAGTTTTAAAATTTCGTAGTTGTATTCGGTTTTTTGTATGTCTATATATTTCTTTTATTAATTTGTATGTACGTTTTAGTTGACTTGGCAACTAGGTGAAATAAAATAATTTTTGAAATATTTTATTTCTGTTAAAGGTTATTTTATTTGAAGTAATTAAAGTTTTGGGGGGTTTATGGTTTTAGTTTTAGTTAACTATAATGACCACTGCAAAATACCATAGTATGTCCACCAGATATCATGGTACTGTCATAGTAATTTTGTATAAAAAGTTTGAAAAACATTTCAAACACACTCATTTGTTATCACTCATCTTGTAACTCCCAGACTTCCCACTGACTTCCTGGTCCTTTCCTTTCTTTGATATTTATACAAAAAGCCACATGCTAATTGACTATGATGGACCCATGTGGACTCAGATGTCACCTTTGACCATGACGCCTCCTAAAAGTGTTACAGGTCACTGCAGGTCACTGCAGGTCACTGATCTCAGGCTTACCAGAAACAGAGGCAGCGTCTTTGGAAATGGGTTCTGCCCTTGTTTCATAGGGGTCTGTGGTTTCATTTGAACCGAGAATCTGTGAAGCCGAAGGGGTTAATAAAGGGTCAAAGTCCCAGCTGCACCAGCCTCTGCTGGGCCTTTAGAGGAAGTCAGGGAGGTTGTAATACTGGCAAATTGTCCTCTCTTTATGTCCAAAGCTGGTGGTCATGCTGGTTCTCGCCATCCTGGCCAGACGAAAGAAGCTGGGTGACAATCAGAGGGGACTTACAGGTTTACTCAGGTCAGTTTGACATCACCCAGAACCTCATGGCAACATGCTAAAAATCAATCTCACAACACTTTAGCCACTATGTAGCAGCTCCTTTGCCAGTTTCACATCATGACAGTGATTTTTGCATGGCCAAAACCACTCTCATATTCATTTTCTAGTTATTTATAATTGTTTTTTCTGTTCTTTTCTTCAGCCCAGTAAACTTTTTAGACCACACACAACACAAGGGCCTTGCCGTAGCTGTGTACGGCGTTCTCTTCTGCAAGCTGCTTGCAATGGTCCTCAGTCACCATCCACTTCCTTTCACTAAAGACGTCGTGAACAAAGGCACGGTGACTAGATTTCTTGCTTCATGGAGTGGTGAAATGCATTTATAGTGTGATTATATTCAGTTTTTATGCTTCATTTTTTATGTGGTCTAGTGGTTAAGACTCAGGACTAGCAAACAGAAGGTTGCTGGTTCGATTTCCGCAAGGAACAAACCTTGAGTCGCCATCATTGTACACTTAACCCCAGTTGGTCAAGGACGATAATTATGGCAATGTTGTAAAGATTCAGTTCTTTATAGATAAAAAAAACACATTCTTTTCTACCATAATGTAAATCAAAGACTTCGGGCCACCAAAGAGTGGGAATTTAGCCAGTTTGGAGGGGTATCTCACAGGGTATAGTGGCTCACCCTTCACTGGTGCTATCAAATGAACACTCTCTCTATTCACAAGATGGCAACTATCCAAACTAGGCTCAGTTCACACAAGAGGATGAAAAGTAGCACCCTACCTGATCTTTTTTTTTCTTCCTCTGAACTGCTAGTCCTTCTTAGTTGGGTTTTGTAATTGGATTATTGGCTGCATTTTTTGTTTCTTTAGCAAACAGGGCCTCAGACAAGGCTGTGTTTGCATTATGTAACTGTTTGGTGCTTTAATAAGTTAATTTTGACGCACAAGTCTGTTAGTGTTGATGGGTCACTATTGTTATTCTCCTCATTCTGGATCATATGACCTTTTTTGTTCTTTCCATAGTTTAAAAATCCATATGGTCAAGTAGCAAGCATTTTACTCAAAGTAACTTAGAGTACACTTCAGGGACAATCCTGCAAATCTGCAATCAGAGGATAACACAAAAAAGTGCACCTAAAATGAAATTTTGTGCGTTGAAAATAAAAGAAGGAATGCTAAAGAATTATGAAAGCAAATAGAGACTCAAGAGTGTCAGGCTAAAAAAAGCACCATTATTATTGAACAGTTAGGGGGGGCTTATATAATTTATAATCAGTTCTGCATTTTGATTATTGGTAGTAAAAATCATCTTAAAAAAAAGAAAGTCCTTAAAAAAAAAAAAAAGAAGTCCATATGATTTTTACACAATATTCCAATTATTCTGAAGCCATTCAATATTTTTAAATAAGAAACAGGCCCAAATCGAAATCAATTTACACTCAAAATTTAGTTTTTTGGGTGATTTATTCATATAAGTGTCTTGCTCAAGATCACATCAGATTGCACCATTAAGGGTTTGAACTTACAACCTTTCGACTCCCAGCCTCCTTTAACCACTGGGCCGCATCACTATTTATAAGCAAATATAGACAGTACTGTGCTCTTTTAGGTTAGATCCAGTTTGAGAGCACAGAGATGTTTATTATTCTGTTCTTTATGTCTGTAGAGCTCTGGCTGATCCTGGCTCTGTTGTACTACCCCGCATTGTACTACCCTCTTCTGGCCTGCGGGACGCTGCATAACAAGGTGGGTTACGTCTTGGGCAGCCTGCTGTCGTGGACACACTTTGGAGTTCTGGTCTGGCAGAAGGTGGACTGTCCCAAAACGCCACAGGTACGACTTACCATGGATATATGGATCTAAAACATCACCTGTAAAATATAAGCATACTTTCCCACTTTGAATGAGACTTTCAGATTCTTCTGTTCATTACCCTAATCCCATCAGTCCTCCGTTTTGTTCCCATTGTCCTCACATCTGCTAAATGAATGGTCAAACCTCAAAACAATTTGTTCTGCTTCTCAGGATCTCACTATGGTGCTTTGCTTCAGTTAATCACTTTAGATTCTGTCAGAACTATAGAAAAAGTACAATGTTACACAAAATACACAATCAAATAAAACATTCTAGTTTAGTTTGATTGTACTGCCTGCTTCATGGATTTTGCACACTAGCAAGAAAACAAAAGGAACAAACTGGCTGACTGGATTCATGCTGAAAGCCATTTAGTTATTTTTAGGACTTAATAAAGAAAGCCTTGTTAGGTTTGTAATGTAAATTCTGAGTGAAATTTCATGATTGATTTGCATTGAATATGGCTGGCAGGAATACAGCCAGACAAGCCACTGCAAACATTTGATGTTATTTGATATTGATTTGTCTGTTTTTCTCCTTGTCTGCAGATCTATAAGTACTATGCCCTGTTCAACAGCCTTCCTCAGATTGCCTGTCTGGCTTTTCTTAGTTTCCAGTATCCGCTGCTTCTGTTCAAAGGCTTACAGAACACAGAGACAAGCAACGCCTCTGAGGTGAGACTGTCAAGATGATACAACTGTCCTGATTGTGTAATAAAGGGGGAAAAAAGCTATATTAAAAGATCAAATTCTTAAAAAAAAGACTAATAGGGGGTTTCAAGCATCAAAAAGTTTGATAGTTTATTTAAAAACAGTTTAATAATCTTTTCCACTATCCTTTAAACCACTAGGTTTTTACCCATTTGTCAGCAATAAGCTTTTAATCAGTTGTAATAAAACTTAGTATGATCACTTTTTCTTTTATATGTTTTAATAAGCACAGGTCAGAGTAAGTATGATGATTCATTTTTGCATAAATATATCTGTTACACTGCATGACGAAACATTATTTCATTATTTAAAGTACACACTTTACTTGCATTTAATATGCTTTCTATGTATATAAAATATTATATATAATATATGCAAACACCAAAATGGAACGTCTCTTCTTTGACCCACGCATGTATGTATGTATATTTAGATATATAAGACTGCACAACTGCTTCACTTATTAATATTTGAAAGGTTAGTTCAGGTTGTGAGATGTCAGCTCCCCCAAAAATGAATGAAAAGGATGAATTAATAGTTCATGATATTTGTAACCAATGTTTCTGATGTTCTGATATCATAATAAATAAATAGATAATATATGAAAGATTAATGTAGAGAAATATATGTTTAAAGGATGAAATTCTTGCATAATCTAATCTAATTAAGGCATAATCTTTTATTATTATTTCTTTAATGTAACTGCTTTAATGCTAATTAATATTTGAAAAACAAGGTTGGTTCAGGTTGTAAAATAATTATGTGTTCATCATGTTCAATGATGTTCAGCTCCCTCAAAAATGATTATTTGTGAATTAATAATTCATAATATTTGTACCTTGAAAAATACATTTAAAAACGTATAAAGCTTTAAAATATTATTATTTCTTTAATGTAACTGCTTTAATGCTAATTAATATTTGAAAAACAAGGTTGGTTCAGGTTGTAAAATAATTATGTGTTCATCATGTTCAATGATGTTCAGCTCCCTCAAAAATTATTATTTGTGAATTAATAATTCATAATATTTGTACCTTGAAAAATAAATTTAAAAACGTATAAAGCTTTAAAATAATTAATATGTGTACTACATTCACATGTCAAGGTGTAAAGAAAATGTTATTAATTTTTACTTGGTCATTAGATTAGAACTTTTCTTGAACATGGTATTAAAGTTTTGAAAGCCGCATTAAACCATGAATACTTGACATGCGTTTTAAACTAGTTTTTAAAATATTTTTGGTTTTCTTTATCATGCATGCTCTTATTTGCCATTGATCCATTTGTATTTAGCATTGTTTTTCCCCTAATGTACTGTAGACGACCGTGTTACAACAGACCTGTGACCCATTTTTGGGCCACGACCCACCAGTTATGTGTTAATTCATAATGAAGGGACTTAGGAGCATGGAAAGGCAAGAGGAGAGTTTGTAAACTCGGCAGCTGCATTCCAGAGCTCTAATCATTGTAAGCAGCTCAGTGGGATTGGGTTATGTTTGACTCGCAGAGCACATTACACAAACAGTGTGTTGTTTTCCCATAGGAAATAGACAATGCCAGTGTTATTCAGCTATAATCGCTATGACGAATACATTTGGTTGAAATAAGAGGAGCGATCCCTTCATAACACATCTAAACTGCGAGTAAACGATGTGACAATTCTAGATCTTTTTTTTTATAATGAACAAAACTATCTATAATTCAGACAAGCAAAGTTTGTGTCAAGTCACACTACATGATAGTCACTGTTTTTAATTTTGAGAAGATTTGGTGTAATTTTTTATTATTATTATTATTTTAACTTTCTTGCAGGACCTCAGTAGCAGTTATTATCGAGACTATGTGAAGAAGATTCTCAAGAAGAAAAAGCCCACCAAAATCAGGTGATGCACACTTACGTGGACACCCTTATTTATTAACCCAAAGGTTCGAGAAGCTTAAAACAGCAGAAATTATACTACTAACCCATAATAAGACATTCACAGAGAGCTGATGGTGATCATATGGACCCTTTGTACAACATGATTGTACAAAGAAAAGTAAATGAATGAATTTTTGCAAATGTTTTTATGTTGGCTCCACTGGTCACACGTTTAAAAACTTCTAATTTACAACATGTTTCATCAATGTTATCCATTTTAAATGTTAATTGTTTTTAATACATTTTATTATACGATAAATTAGGCTTTTCAAACCCCAAAGAACGAATAAAAAATACTATAAATACTAAATAAATTCTATAAATATTAAAAATTAAAAAAATACTAAAATGAAACATTTCAGGCCCTATTTGGTAGCTTATTAATGGGAAGTGCTTGTCATACTGCAATGTGAACTAATCTTGTTAAACCGTTTTGGTAATGGAATGGATTCCAATTGCAATGAACGAAAGGAAAGGTAAGGTACTTTCTATTATAGCAATCAGTCCACTGTACAATAGACAGGCAGATGAGATATTGTCTATAGACTAGTTCCTTCCTCATTTCCATTGACAGGAGGTGAATCACACCTACTGTAAATTCACTTATGCAAAGATTGGTAGATAGTGAGTCTGAATTGTGAACTAATGCCATTCAGTCTGTCTGTACTGTACAGATGCTGATCTTCTTTATGCAAAAATATACTGAGTGTCTGAAATGTCATTGAATATAGTCCTGTGAGCCATGTGAGGGAACGTGTCTTGTTACGTGGAAACTCCTTTGTGTCAGTAGGATATAGTCTACATAGGAACACAACCTAATGAAGGGAAATATCCCTTGATAAGAGTGGCAGATGTAGGAAGGTATAAGGCATATATCGATAAACTTCAGATATGCCAGTCAAATATCAAGAGACCATGAGGTTGCAGGTTTAGACTGGTTGTCCAAAGGTTGCAGGTTCGAATCCCATTAAAAGCCATTGTGTAAAGGGCGACTTTATAATATACTGTAAATGACTTTAGAGAAAAGCATCTACTAAATGTCTAATTGTGCATTTGAAAGAAAATGAAGGGCTATTATCTTTAACATTATATTAAATGATGTTTCTTCTTGTTGTTTATGGCTGTTATCTCTTGCGGTTGCAGTTCCAGCGCATCAAAACCCAAACTGTTTGAAAGACTCCGAGATGCTGCCAAGTCTTACTTCTACACACCAGAGGATGGTAAAAAAAACTAACATGTCAATAAAGCAATAAGCCCCATGAGGCCGTGGTTTACAGTGAATTTATAACAGCTAAGGGGCGTTGTTAGACACGACGCGAAAATGTAATGATATTAATAAAACCATTCTTCCACCAAACAATGTAGTTCCTCAAAAACAGTTGTGGTTGCTACAAAGTGGTTGCCAAGCAACAGACAAACGTAAACAAAGGTGTATTTTTGTAAAGTAATTTACAGCAGCTTCGAATGTGGCTCAACCAATCAGAATCAAGGACTGGAACTATCCATTTTATCCAGTTTTTTCTTCAACGCGGAGGTAAGCCTATGGGTTAGACTTCCGGTTCGTTAGCCGCTAACGAGAAGAATAACAACGTGCAGTAAACGGTAAAACTGTTTGCACTACAAACCAGTGTGTTCATAATTAAGATAATACATTAAAATAATATGGTAAGACACACCAATTTTCAATATCAAGCAGCAAAAGGAGCGGTTCTGTACAGCTAAAAATAGCTGGACGCGGATGAGACCGGAAGCTAGACCCATAGAATTTACAAATGGCCGCGCCCATTTTTACGGTAAGAAAAATGTGGATAAAAATATATTTACACTACCGTCCAAAAGTTTGGGATCAGTACGATTTATTTATCCAGCTAAAAATAGCTGGACGCGGATGAGACCGGAAGCTAGACCCATAGAATTTACAAATGGCCACGCCCATTTTTACGGTAAGAAAAATGTGGATAAAAATATATTTACACTACCCTCCAAAAGTTTGGGATCAGTACGATTTATTTATCTATATATTTTTGTTCTTTTATTCAGCATGGATTGATGCATTAAATTGATGGAAAGTTACAGTGAAGAAATTTTTCGTTTCAAAAGTTGCTCAAGTTAGAAAATTCTGTTCTTTTAAAACTTTCTGTTCATCAAAGAGTCAAGAAAAAAAACTGATATTGATAATAAATATTGTTATTGATAATTATAAATATTTCTTGAGCAGCAAATCAGCATATTAGCATGATTTCTGAAGGATCATGTGACACTGAAGACTGGAGTAATGATGCTGAAAATTCAGCTTTGATCACAGAAATAAATGACATTTTAAGATATATTGAAATAGAAAACAGTTCCTTTCAAACAGTAATAATATCTCACATTTTTACTGTAGATTTGATCAAATAAAAGCAGTGAGCAAAAGAGACTTACCAACCCCAAACTTTTAAACGGTAGTGCTTGTATTAATTTACTGTCATTTTATTTCTTTTCCATCAGTTTTTAGGTTCCCTTTGAAACTAGCGATCTCTGTGGTTGTGGCGTTCATTGCTCTTTATCAGGTAAACGCTTGAACAAACAAGCCCTTTTTAGCGTTATTTCGGTCTAAAGGTATTAATTAATGTGCTTTTATCTAAAGTAGCATGTTAGTTTTTCAAGGCATTTTCCATTCTTTTGAATGTCTTAGATGGCGCTCTTACTGGTCTCAGGCGTGCTGCCCACCCTACACATCGTCCGTAGAGGAGTGGACGAAAACATCGCCTTCCTGTTGGCTGGTTTCAATATCATCCTGTCAGATGACCGTCAGGAGGTGGTCAGGATTGTAGTTTACTATCTGTGGTGTGTGGAAAGTGAGTCAGTTGCCATTCTCATACTTCTTATACTTAGGCTGTTCTGTTGCAGGACATAGATGTGATTTTACGGGACAATGTGCAATACGTCTAAGAGAGATCAATTTTGCTATTGTTATACTATGTAAATCTCGATTTACGTTAGTTGGAAAGCCTATTTGCCATTTTAGATGATAACATTTTAAATCGCCAATAAGCTTTGTTAATTGTGACCGGCTCTGTGACCGGGACTCAATTTGCCCAAAATCGAGTCCTACACTGTAATTTACTGTACATGTCCTATTCAGTCTGCCAAATATAGTGAATGCTGGACAAAGCTCACAATTTTTTGGGACGGTGGCCACACTAACTTAGGCCCACATTAATCTGTGGCCACAAAAGCCTCCAGAAATTCAGTCCGATTCAAACGCCAAAAAAAAAAAAAAAAAAAGTGTGCTTAATTGTATTGAATGTGCTCTTGTAGTGTACTTCTTCAAAATATTTAAGTATCAAATCTTAAAAGTATATTTTTTAAAAAGCTGTACTTAAAGAGAGACGCTTACATTACTGTTTTTAACACACTTAAGCACACTTAGAAAGTGCACTTTGTAATAATTTAAAGTTTTAAATCATTGTTTTAATACTTTTTGGTATGCTTTAAAGTACACATATTTTGATGTGTTGACTAACTAACATAATTTGAGTAAATATATTTGAAATGTACTAAATTGTACTAAACTGCAACTTCATCGTTACAAATGTGTAATTAGATTTATATTATATTTAAATACATAATTGTAATTTTATATAATAAAATATAATATACAATTATATGTAAATACATGGCAACAACAAAAAAACAAACAACAACTTTAGTTGACCATAAATGCTTGTCAGTTCATTCGGCTGTACACTTTAACCATATTTCAAACACAATATAAGTATTTATGAAATTACACATAAAGATGTGCTTAAGTCCTACTTAAGTGGGTCAAAAAATAACTTTAAAGTTCAACTCATTACATTTGAAATAGTATAACATACTATAATACATTTTTATTTAATTGTAAATAACACAATTATGTGTCAGAAAACATTACATACAGTTCAGACTTAAGTATATTCTTTTAAAGTATATTATTTCCGTAACTACACTTTTTGAAAATCTGCCCAGAATATTTACAATATTAGAATTTAGAAATACTGTATATATATATATATATATATATATATATTGAAAATACAATATATTCAATATGTATATTTCTATATTTAAAAAACAGAAATATATATCGAAAATATTCTTTTTCACACGGGTCCATCTCCTTGTGTGTGCATTTATTCAATGGTTTGTCTTATTATTCAGTAAATATAAGCCTAAACAGATTCATACTTTTTTTTTAAAGCCATTACACTGAAATCTGCTGATTCTCCTCAATAATTAGCACAAAAACGTGTGTAGATTATATGTGGGCTTAGAGATTAGCTTTAAAATATTTCTTCAAGGTGGTATTCATATAAACAACACGTAAACCATTTCAGTATAGAGTAATAACAGTAAGAAAGTCAATATGGAGTCATTTGGATCAGTGCAGTTGGCTAGATCAGCTTTAATGATGATCTCTGATAAGCTAATGTAAGCTATGCAAATGTGAGCTTGCGTTGATTCAGACTGCTGGAGGTTTGCATGCATCAGTGCAGAGCCCGAATCGCACGCATCCACTTTCACTCAGCTTTAAATACTCATGTAAATCAGCAGATGAATAATGGAGCAGTCAGCAAAGCCGACCGCTGAACTGTAGCAGGACTCGTTTTCCAATCAGTCAGTGGGAAAAAGTGCTGAGGCTGTGAGAGTGTGTTTGTGCATCTGACAGTGACCTTTCTGGCTCGTGTG
The DNA here is from genome assembly GCF_001515605.1 of Sinocyclocheilus anshuiensis. Lineage (NCBI taxonomy): Eukaryota > Metazoa > Chordata > Actinopteri > Cypriniformes > Cyprinidae > Sinocyclocheilus > Sinocyclocheilus anshuiensis. Next base: position 763,862 of record NW_015551077.1, on the reverse strand, counting down.
ATTGTGTGTGTTTCAGTTTGCTATGTGTCAGCGGTGACCCTGTCCTGCCTGCTCAACCTGCTCATGCTCATGAGGTCCATGGTCCAGCACAGGTGACACTAACAGCCACACACTCAGTCAGATAAAGCGGCTAAAACTGCTCTTCACCTGCTTCACCACTGTCACATGCATGCCGATACGCAGATGTCACGTACTGATTCTCTGATCATGCATTTGAGATGTTAAAACACTTTTTAATATCCCAGGTTATTATGCGGAGTGGGTTTGCGAGGTCAGTTTTATAAACAGGATTTGAAGTGAGAAATGGACAGAAAATACTACAGTTGTTTCTAATGTCAAAATAGTGTTTATGATTGCTAATTGATTTACAGCACAGCATGGATGTTTCATTTGATTTTTATATATATAAATTATTTTTGATTTTTATGTTTTATGTTCTATTATTTAATAAAATAATAAAAACGCTTAATTACAACTTTTGAAATGCAAAAACAAATTTGTATTAAACAGATACAGTCACATATTAATACAGAAATAAAAAGTATTTCCGAAATTAGATTTTAAATATTCTAAAGAAACATGTATTTCTTTAGCAAAAAATGAAACAGTTGTACTATAACTGTAATTTCCTAATTTTCCTATTTTGTACATTTTAATTCAAATGTATTCTTTTTCTTTTTATCTTTTCTTTGTTTGTTTGTTTCCCTTCCAGGGTTATTATTGTTTCCTAAAATTAAAACTAAAACTAAAACCTTAAAAAAAATCATTACAAAATAAAGCAATTTACAAAATAAAAAATAAAAAAACTACATTTACAAAATAAAGCAATTTTTAAATATATTTTAATTAAAATGTATCTGTTTATTTATTATGTATGTGTTTTATTATTTTATTTTATTGTCTTTATCATTTTTTTTTTTCACTTCCAGGGTTATTATTGTTATCTAAAACTAAAACTAAAACCATTAAAAACAATCTTTACTTGAAATAAAACAAAAGTTAACTGAAATAAAGAGTTATTAAAAATACATATTTAATCATTTGTCTTTTTCTTTTTGTTTAACTTGAAATACTAAAATAACTAAAACTAAAACTGAAATAAAATTATTTATTAAGAACCATATAGACATTTAAAACATGACAAAAACACAACAAAATTTAAATAAAAACAGAAAATATAAATTCTGTTTTTATTTTAATTTTAAAATTTTAATTTTGTTATTATAGGGAAAAAAATGATCTTTATCATAACTGACTGCTTCTATTATGAATAACAGCTAGCTGGAGGTGAAACAGGGGGGAAAAAATCCTTTTCTAATGAGAATGAGATAATTACAGTCAGGAATAGCAGATTAAAAAGTAATGACTTTTCAAATTGAGTTTTTAAATGTCATTAATGGCAGTTTGACTCTGTGACCTGCAATTCCTTCTCAGTTTCCTCTTCATAAAGAGACGCCCCTATTCCCTATATTTCTGCAGCCGCTGTATCTGTGTTCCCTCAGGTCTAATCTGAAGGGACTGTACAGAGGAGACATCTTTACTGTGTATAACTGCCACAGGAGCATTAGACCGTCCCGGCCTGCGCTGGTCTGCTGGATGGGCTTCACCAGCTACCAGGCTGCCTTCATCTGTCTCGGTGAGAGCACATTTCCTCTTTGTATGGCATGCGAGACCCTTCTGTTCGAGAAGCCCCTCATTCTCACTGCATAACTCTTTGCATTGAAGTGTAAAAGTGTGAGAAAGACATTCTGAAATGTCTTTTTTTTAACACTTACAATAGTTTGTGTACAACAACAAACAACATTTAAACTGACCAAAAGTTGTTTTTATTTATTTTTGAATTAATTTTTAACAGTTCAAGATCATTCTGGATTTTTTCTTCTTCTGGACGTTTCCCTTAAAATCCATCATAGATGGAGATTATTATGTTGTAATTAAAATAAATAAATACATTTTAGAATAATGTGCATTGATGATATGAGGAATATTTATTAAGAAAGTAAATAGGAGTTTGTTCTGTTAAATATATATTATATTATATTATATTTAATATTTGTTTATTTATTAATTATTTTGTTGTTCATTTATTTTTATTTATAAATTAAAATATATTGTTATATTATAATAATCTTATTTAAAATATATTGTTAAAATGTATTATTATAATTTACAGTTGGTACATCAACAGACAATAAAAATTCTTCATGAATAGAGAAAGTTATTATATTTTCTTTTTTTTTTTTCGTAATCTTTAGAATAATGTGCACCAGGAACATTTATTTAGAAAATAAATAAGGTGGATTTTGTGCTGTTTTTATTAAATAAATGTATTTCATTTATTTTATATTATTTATTTTTTTATTTTATACATTTTTTATTTTCATTCTATTTTATATCTATATTAAATATATTATTTATTGTTAGTACATTAGCAGACAATAGAAATCCATCATAGATGGAGCAAGTTGTTATGTTTTGATGAAAAAAATTCTGAAGAATAATGTGCACTGATGAACTTTTAGGAATATTTAAGAGGTAAGGTAAACAGGTTGGATAAACAAGTAAATAAATAATTTCTTTTTTTATTTATTAATTATATTGTTGTTTTCTTTTCTTTTTTCTATTTCTATGAATATATTTATTTGTTTTTTCTATTTAAAAAATATAATATTTACAGTTTTAAAAAAGACCAGAAACATGTATTAAGAAAATAAAGTTGGTGTGTTTTGTGTTTTTTAAATATTTAAATAAATAAATGTATATTATATATACATATTTTTATTTTTATTAATTATTTTAATTATTTTATTTTCATTTCATTATTTCATTCATTGTTTTTTTTTACTCATTAAATAATATAATGTTATTTATGTTTTGTTTTTGTTTTTTCAAGTGCAAAGGTGATTATGAGCATATTTCGTTACTCCTGCATGTGTGATTGTGTCTGTGTCCAGGCATGGTGATCCAGACTCTGGTGTTCTTCATCTGCATTCTGTTCGCTGTCTTCCTCGTCATCATCCCCATTCTGTATGGAACCAATCTCATGCTGTTCCGCATCATCGGCAAAATGTGGTGAGTGGCTTGGCTCTGCTGGACCGTGGCTCGGGTGATGATGACTGTGACTGTGAGCCACGAATCTCGACTATCAAGTCATCTCTCCTCATGAGCCATAAAGCCCAGCATTTAGACAAGTGCCTCTTTAGATGCTTCCCACTCACATGTTCTCTCTGCTGAAGGCCCTTCTGGTTGATGCTGTTCCTGGCTGTGCTGATCCAGCATGTGACTTCCAGGTTCTTGTTCATCAAGAAGGACGCAGGGACGAGAGATCTGAACAACAGGTGCTAATTATACATAATATTACAACAGTCAAAACATCTGTTGTGCCTCTTGCTGGTTATTGCTTTTAACGTTAGTGTGCATTCACGATCTGGTAGGCCATGAAAGACCAGCCAACAATAAACACACATCCACTTTCTGTACATTGTTATGAAACTTCTAAAGAATTTCATATTAACAGACATTTCACATATTAAATGGTAAACATTTTTATTTTTGCAACACAATTGTTAATAATGTTTTTACAATTACTTAATCATATTAATTATATATATATATATATATATATATATAGAGAGATATAGATATATATATAAATACATATATATACACATACAAACATAAATACAGTTGTTTTCTAAATGTTTACTTAAAAGTTTACATAAACTTTGCAGTATCTGCAAAATGTTAATTATTTTACCAAAATAAGAGGGATCATACAAAATTCATGTTATTTTTTATTTAGTACTGACCTGAATAAGATATTTCACATAAAAGATGTTTACATATAGTCCACAAAAAATATAAAAATTACCCCGTTCAACAGTTTACATACGCTTGTGTTGTTTTTGTTTTTTGTTTTTGTTTTTTTGTTTTGTTTTGTGATAGTTGTTCATGAGTCCTTTGTTTGTCCTGAACAGTTAAACTTTTGAATGGGGTCATTTTTATGAATTCTATTTTATATATGTAAACATCTTTTATGTGAAATATCTTATTCAGGTCAGTATTAAATAAAAAATAACATACATTTTGTATAATCACTCTTATTTGATCCCTCCTATATATATATATGGTTGATTTTGTGCTGTAATAAATAAATAAATGAATAATAAATTGTATATTTATTTTTATTTATTTAATATAATATTATTCTTTATTGTTAGTAAAAATAGATGGAGAAAGTTATTTTATTTTGACTGAAGAAGGCCAGGAACATTTCTTTATTTTAGTAATGTACTATATATATATATATACATCCTTAAGCTTGTATGAGGAATCACAGAGGTTGGATGTGCTTTTGTTTTTTTCTTTACAGAGGGAGTCTGTTTCTTCTCAGCTACATGCTCTTCCTGATTAATGTCATGGTTGGTGTTATTCTGGGTATTTGGAGGATAGTCATCACTGCCCTTTTCAATATAGTCCACTTAGGACGCTTGGATATCAGCCTTCTCAACCGCAACATCGAGCCATTTGACTCAGGTACTGCTGGACAGAGCAACTCATTTACATTCAGATACCCTATTAACAATGAAGGTGCACTCATTTACCGTAAAATTACAGTCAAATGTATTGCTGTCATGAAATGAAATTAACACCCTTTATATCATCAATATTATATTTAATAATTTATTTTGCATTTTTAAAATATAAAAATCTATTTTTGTATTTTATAAAAAAAATGTTATTTTCATTTTAAATATTTAATTATATCCAATATTTACATATTTTATATTTGTATATAATTTTTATATATTTCTGTGGTTTCAAACAAGACCCCTCCAATCAGATTTAAGCTAGATTTGTAGTTTAACAAACATAAATATCAAATGTAACTGTACGTCTACTATATGCTGATATTTCTGATAAAAGTGCCACACTGAAATTCGATTGCGACCAGAGATAATAGAACCCTCTGTAGTGTCAGCTGTTGGAAGTGGTTGTTATTTGTATGTAGATTGTCTCTTCCGTGTTTGGGCTCACAGCGCTGTGCTTCTCTCTGCAGGATACCGCTGCTACGCTCATTACCTGAAGATCGAGGTCAGTCAGTCTCACCCTGTGATGAAGGCCTTCTGTGGGCTGCTGCTGCAAACCTCAGGCCAGGACAGTGTCTCTGCACAGAGGATGAGAGATGCTGAAGAAGGTCTGAGCTTTTGTTTCTTTATTGCTTCAGTTCATGACAACAATATGATGAAAATTTATTCGTTGGAGAGTAGCCTGTTCCAGAGTCTGGTCTCAAACTCAAAGCTTTTAGTCTTCAGAACTAATTCAGAGCCGCTTGACTGAGGATGTGGTTTATTGTTTTAAAGCTGCACTCATTGAATTTGTCCAGTGAGCTTTATCAGTGAGTGTGTGGAAACCGAACTTGATTTCAGGCCTTCTGTGAGTCAAGCTGTTGAAAATAAAGATGCATTGAGCTGATTTCAAATAGGTATGAGGATGTTTTGAAAGGTTTGTTGTTGTTAAAAAGTATATTTCTAAAAGATAACAGACATTTCAGGCACAATAATTATTTCAATAAATCAAAAACATTATAAAAATTTTAATTATAAAAAAAATAATAATAAAATATAATATTCATATATTAAATTTATTATTTTTTTATATTTTTGCAACCGCTATTGAGAGCACCAATTTGCAAACTATGCATAACAAGTGCTGCGTTATGGTTATTATATGTACTATATATAAGGGATAATTCACAGTAAATTACCATAATTATTAACAAAAAAAATATTATTATTATTATAAAATGTCACAAATAATTGTAATAATGACTTAATAACCTAGTTATATATCTAGAAAATATTGTACAAAATATTTTGTTATATAAAGTAATACATTTTGTTATAATGTTGTTTTATATAAAAAAAATATAACAGCTAATTACCATAAAATTACACATTTTATAACTATACAAATAATACATTAATAAAAATAAAGCAATATATAAAATTATATATATGTGTAATAATTAATAACCCTGTTATATGAGAGGGAAAAAAAGTATTTTTTTATACTTATGTATTAATTTATAGTTTTAATTAATACATTTTATTATATAATTGTCAAATGACAAAATATCATTTCTAACTGACCATGCATAAAAAGTGCTGGATTATGGTTATTATATGTACTATATGTAAGGGATAATTCACAGCTAATTAACATAATTATTTTTAAAAAAATGAAATATTAAAAAATGTATGATTAATAAATAACCTTTTATTTTTTATATACAATAATACATTTTGTTATAATATTGGTATAGAACAAAGTATTATTTATAACTTGCCGTGCACCACATTGGCGCAAACAGATTGAACTCCCATTATGCAGTAGAGTTTAAAAGGAACAGATTAATTTCATCTACTTTCAATGCATTTCAAAACAGAAAGCAGAGCAAAATGATGTTAGATAATCTGTGTCGAATCTCTGACCAAAGCCGAGATTCATATTGATCTATGTTTGATTTCTCCTGGGTGATTTATGTCTATTTGCACAGACAGTTGGTTGGCCTTGTTTTTGGAATAATTGATTCATCATGTTGCCCTGCACACAGCAGGCGAGCGTTCCCGCAATGATTACATTTGTCAGGATAAATTGGGCCCCGATGTGCAGTAACTCACCTCGGCCCTGCTGCTGCTCAATCAGACCTGTCAGAGAGACAGAGAGTCCATAGTGTGAACATCCTCTGTACATTCACAGTTCACATTGCTCATCTCCTTTCATAAAGCGGAGCGGAGATGGAATTCAAGCTGTACGTGTGTGTCTTAAGTCAAAGTCAGATCTGTCAGCGTTTGATGGGGTTTGCCGGATGATAGGCAGCAGATGGTGTGTATTCAACATTAAACAGCCCTGTCTTTTGTTTATTTTACACCTACAGATGTACTGATGCTTGCATTCAAAAACTCAAGGAATCTGATTTTCACGTTTGTATTTTCATACAATATTATTATCTATGGAGAATTGTTAAAACTGGTAGGTTACACAGACTGAGCTCTGTAATTGACTGTTTCATATGTGTGTGTGTGTGTGTGTGTGACTCATAGTTTTTACACTCTCCATAATTGCACATTGCCATATGTTCCAACTGTGATACTGTGGTTTCGTGTTGCTGTTACTGTGCTGTATGATTATGAAGTAGCGCTCTTTTATATGGACAATATTTATTTGCATTAAGTGTCTTTATTTTAGATGTCATTTTTTTTAAAGGAATATTTATTTAAGACTTATTAAAAAGCAAATCGGTTCATTTTACTGAATCAAAACATACACACGACCAGGGTAGTTCGATTCTCGAACGAATGACTCTTATGAGTCGGTTCTTTGAGGTGAATCATATACAGACAGTGCTACAAGTCGAGTCCATTTCGCCAAACGAATGACCTCTTATGAGTCGATTCTTTTAAATTAATCATTTTAGTGAATTTTTAGGGAAAATTATACAGCGCGAACAGTGTAGTCCGTTTTCCCAACAAATGATTCTCATGATTTGGTTCAGTTAGTTAGTTAATGCAGTTGGTTAGTTAATACAAAAAAATAGGCTATAACTACACCGGTGAAGTCCAAATCACAAACGAAGGACTTTATGAGCCGTTTCTTTGCAATGAATCATAAACAGACCGCGCTAGTGGAGTTCAGTCTATAGTCTTTGGTTCAGTTCACTTTTTCCAAACAAATGACTCTTATGAGCCGAGGTTTTTTTTGTGAATCAAAAACGTACAGCGCAAACAAGCAAACTTTATCATTCTTTTGAGCCTGTTCTTTTAATAAAAGGATGACTTTTTAAAAAGATAACTTATCCTGTCAGTCTAATGATTGATTCAATGACTTGAATAGCAAGCGGTTACTGAATCAAACTGAACTGCAAGTTATATGTGTGTGTGTTTTGTAATAGAGAAGCACATGTGTTTTAGCTAAGTGCACTTACAGCTCAGTGCCTCAGGAAGAAGTTCATGCAGTTGTAGTTAACGGATCCTTTGCACATGTGTGTGGATGGATGGATGTATTGTGTCTTTTGTTGCATGTGTGAGTGAGACTGTCTCTCCATCTTGGGCTTAGTGTATCAGGAAATTTAGTTTGGCACTGAACTCCCATCTAACCGCTTGATGCGAGGTTAGTATGTGTGACTATTTATGAATGTACAGGTTCTGCTCGTTTGCAAATTGACCAATTATTCATTTCCACTCAGCATCTTCATTTTTGCACTCATTGGTGTGACCAGTGCTGAGAACGTTATTATCATAGATGAAACCAATAATGTCCATTGTTGCACTTTGTCTGTTCTCATAAAGACAACATCTACTGTAATTGTATTACAATTGTTTTTCATCTCTGACAAAATATAAATACAATCTGTCTCACTGTTACATTGACACTTAATTTTGATATTCCCTCTATTATGTCTTGTTCTGCTACCTATGGCATATTTGTGATTGAAATAAAATAAATATTACAAATAAAAGTATGTTCATTGTATTAAGTGAAATAGTGCCATCTCCTGTGTCGCGTAAAAGACGTGACAATAAGCGTTTTAAACGCATGATTTTATATTTTAATGAAACCAATTGAAAACCATTTAAATCCGAAGTATTTTCACGAAATATTATCTTTTTTTCCGTGCAGCGATTTTAAAAACTCGCTGATTCGTGGGGTTATTAGTAATATTTAAAATAAATAACTAGGCAGATGTTAAGAGAGCGCAATTGTTCCGCAATCACATCAGTCCTTTGTTCTACACTGTAGTTTTCTCAAGAATTCATTACAAGGCATAACGAAAAATAATCACTATTACACATTTTATTGTATCTAAATGTAAAAACAAATAATTTCCTGAATTTAAATGTTCAATAAATATCCCATATTCAGACTAGTTATATATTTGTTTTGAAATATTCGTTTCAGAAAAACAAAAAGCTAAATGAATCATACTTTACTCGGGTCTTTGTTAATTTTGCTAATTAAAATCAAAGCAAAAAACATATCTGTTCGAGTGTTTGAGCTCTTTTCAGGCGGCGTCTCGCGTAGCCAGCGTTCAATATCCAGCGCACGGACTTCAAATTATTTATGATTTTTCATAGCTGCTGAACTGTGTGGTTTATGCTGGAGATTGTCCACATTTATAAAAACACTTTTCTGTGTCTGCAAACAATGTCCAATACATTTGTTCGTTCAATATTTTATTAAGGTCACGTACATAAAATCATATCAAAATCTTTCAAATGTTTGAGTATTTTTACAACATCATTGGACAGTTGGACATGAAACAAACCACTATGCGTCAATTTACTGGACACTCGATGTCGCTTTGACTGATGGCAAAAACGGACCATTTATATTTATATAAAAAAGAGAGAACATCTTCTCAGGTTACTTGGCTTACACCACAAATCGACATTTAATATCTACAGTCTATAGCATCCTAATAAAACACACTAAAATACTTGAGTGTGACATGCCACGAACAAGAAGGCTATCTCAAAGAGAAGAAAGGACATCAGTCAGTTCATAAAGGCGAGAGATATTTTTAAAGCACCCGTTCGCAAAAAGATTAAAAATCACACATTTTGGGATCCCACATTACACTTAACAAATCTTTTTTTTTCTTTTTCTTTCAAGGTGACCTGGCTGGTTTTCCAGACACACACATGCGGTGGAAAGAGGGTGTTTTTTCCCCTCAGAAGCGCTTGATGTCCACTATACAATATGCACTTCGATTACTTTTAATGGATGCTACTTGAGACTACGTACGTTTACGGTTATGCTAAAGTGACGAGACTTACGGAAAGTGAATAGTTTTATGAGGTTTTTTGAAGATAGGTTTGTCCATTTAAGTCTAGTCCACTCGATAAATCTCAAAACCCCTGTTTATAATCATGAACACTCATCGTATGCACTTACTGCTAATTTACTGAGGTAAAATGCGTCTGTATTACGTGAGATAACAGTCCGTATTCACCTAGTTTGTATTGTGTTTCAGAGCGAACGGACAACAGGCATCTCAGCGGGGTTGTTTGTAATTACCGTTGATCTCCGCAGATATGTTTACCGCTTCAGCCCCGAGCGGCAACCGATCGCTGTACTCGGATCCAACTTCAAACTCCTCCTGCGTTTTGGATTGTGACTCGGGAATGGACTCGGTTACCACGCTGCCCTCGACGTCCTCACCTTCTCCGTCCCCCTCCCCGCCATCAGCCTCGCCTTCTCCCTCTTCCAGCTCACTCGGGTTGAAGTTCTTCTCGGATCCCACAAAAGACGCCCTGGGGTCGAAATCCGTCGAGATTTGCTTTTCCATCTGATCTGGGTTTTGCATCTTCATAATCAACTGCCGTTTTGAAACACAAGGAACCTGGCGTTCGTAGGTGGTCCGTTAATTGGAATCTCAATTTTTTCAACAATGGCCGGCAAAGGGAATGTAATTAGTTGGTTTCCAGCATATATCTCCCATGTGACCTCAGGTTTAGGGGTTCCTTTTGTTTCGCAGTAAAGCATGACCATATATCCCTCATTGAGTTCGTTTTTTTCGATGTTTGGCTGATATGTGATGGACACAGACGGGGCCTTGCAGTCCAGTTTGGGCATGCTAGTGACCTGAGTACCTTTGAGGTGGGATGGAGCATCGCAGACAATGTTGTTTTGCTCAGGGATGGAGATTGATGATTTGTTGATCCAGTCCCTGAGCCACTCAAGGTTGCAGGAGCAGGTGAAGGGGTTGTGGAAGATTTGGAGATGAGACATGGAAATCAAAGCATCAAACGTTCCCTGCACGATGGTGGTAAACTTGTTATTGTTAATACGGACCGAACGCAGTTCCTTCAGTTTGGAAAAAGTATCCTTGGGGATACTGACCATGTCATTATTGTTCATCTTTAACAAATGCAGAGCAGTGAGATTGGTCAAGTCTTCCCATGGAAAATGCACGATTTTGTTGTGGCTAATATCCAAATTTTTCAGCTGAATCAACGGCGCAAAGGTGCCCCTCTCAACAGTGACGATTTCATTGTGAGCCAGCCAAAGAGAGGTCACCTGGGTCACATTTATAAAGTTTTTGGACTTCAGCACTTTAATCTTGTTAGCTGAAAGACTCAGGGTGGTCACATTGGACGGCAAGCCCTCGGGTACTTCCAGAAGGTCTTTGTAGGCACAATCTGTAAGCTGGAGGCTTACTTTACCGGTGCATTTGCACTGCTCAGGGCAACCGCGTGCACTGCCAATCACTGCAGTCCCCAAGGCAATAAGCATCAGGTATCTGGTTGCCATTTTCAGCACCTGCCAAGCACACATGAAGGTGCAGATTAGTGGATTTCTATATTTCTATATATGAATCATGCTCAAAGAACCAATGTAGGAGTCATTTAAGAAAAAAAGAGTCAGCTTTGCACATTATGAGGGTGATAATAAAAAGCATATGACATTACATTATATGGTCATGCACATTTATTTTGCTTTTATATTATTTCTAGTCTCTTTTTTCGAGTTCTTGTCGACTAATTGAGCTTAATGAGAGGAAACAAGAAAGACAGCGGACATCCCCGAGCGTCCTGCTGCGTTACCGGACGGCTGAGCAAACGCTCGAGAACGGAACGCTCGTTCGCTGTCCAGCGTTCTGAAAACGCTCTTCACTTTTTAACGAAACGTGATTGTTTTGTGAATGTTTTAAACTTCTCGAGATTTGTAGCGACTGTTTCCTAACCGCACAAACCCAAGTTTCAAGAGGAAATACACTTCTGCAGTTTATTTGCTTATGTTTCTACTTACTTTCTGAAAAAATGTTGTACGCTTAAAAGGTTTAACTTTCTCACATTGCCTTACCTGTCAGTGATATTCCTAACACTCGCGCGGATTTCAGTCAACACGACACTTGATGAAATGTGATAACAATATTTAATGCTCAGATGCCAAATTATCCCAAAACATGATGCAGCACTTTATATCCCGTTGGAAATCTCTGCTGTTGTGGTTAGCAGACGGCAGATGATACATTTTAGTGTCCGTGTGAAGCTGAGCAGTGCAGAAGCTGTTTTCTCCTCGCGCTAGAGTTCGGACAGAATTCACAGTGGAAGGGGAGGGAGGGATTGTCAACGCGCAGCCTCTCCCTCGGTTCCGCATTAAAGCCACAGGGACTTTGCATGTCCACATGAAGGTTATTCATAATTTAGATACAGTTGATAATTTCACATGACCTATGCCCTTGTTTGTCTTTTCGATGCGAGTATTACTGTCCACATGATACTTTTTCCATATATTAACTGTGCATTTTCTGTATACATTTTACAGGTTAGTAGCCTATTTTTTTTAGATGAAAAAGTCTCCCATCGGAAAATATGCTACTGTATATATAAATTCTGAATTTATTTCTTCTTTTAAAGAATGACCAAAAAGAAAGTCCAGCTATAATTGTCTAGTGACTAACTGTTACTAGATCGAAAATCGTATTAATTAGTGGCTATTTGCAATTATGTTATTATTGTATTATTAGTAGCCTATTGTTATTTTTAATGTGGAGCGTATTTTGTCTGTCATTACAGATGTCCCTAAATGTCCCTAAAGTGAAATTTGCTGCCATGAGCAAGCCAGTGGGCATTAAAAAATTAATAAACAAGTGAACTGAGCTGCATTAACAATGATAACATGATGGAGCTCAGCAACAGCTGAATTGTTCTGCTTGTAGGCTACTTGCGGTGCTTTACAGTGGAAAATGCTTAATTTTTTGACAGGCCTTAAAGGACCCTTGCTCATACGAAACTAAATACACTGAAAATGTAAATACACTTGACTTTGCAGGACACAACCGTCTGTTCATTGCTTTTTATTTTGTTGCGTTTTGCGGTGGTGACCCCCGAAACCCTTTTATATGCTGCCATCTAGTGGTCATTTTATATACTTATGTCATTTTTGCTGTTGTTAGTTTATTTATCTTATACCGTAGTTATATATGTTGTTAGTTTATTTATCTTATACCGTAGTTATATATATATATATATATTTTTTTTTTTTAACACGGGATTAAACACTTCCCTTCACTTCAGAAAAAAAACGACAAAATAATGCACTGTTGGAAAGTAAAGGGCAGTTTTTTAAATATAAAAATATGCTGTTTTTAAGCCACATGACCTTTAATTTTCACTTTCTGTTCTCTGCTTTACAAGTTGCTCTATATGGTATGTGTTTTTTACATCGTGAGTTTATTTATCTGTAAATGAGTTAAATCGGTGTTAACTAAACAACGTTCAATGCATGCTATACAGTTTCTCATGTGGAATTTGTATAAATAGTAGCATCAATGATACTAATACATTTATTTATTTATTTATTTATTTATTTAGAAGTATGTATTTATATGACAAAACAGCAGAAGATATTGACATTTGTATCTCGTAAAATATGGCACACTGCCACAACTCTTATAAAAATTAGCCTACAGCAAAATGTATTAAAGATACACTAAGTAACTTTATAGCCTATATGTCGTGCTGACTTACGGTGTGGATGCAGCTTTAAAATCAATTTTATTCCGTATGCGAAGGTGTCCAATAACAAGGATTTTTTTATGCATCATAAAATTGCCATTATATATATCATATAAATAGTCCATATGGATCATACACTGTATATATATATATATATATATATATCCACTGCAAGTTTCAAAATTTTAAAATGTGTTAGGAGACACAATAACCTATATTTAAACTTTAATTTCTTTCTTTTCTACATTATATTATAATCTAGTCTAAAAAGTTAAAACGTCTGACTCTCACCAGCAACATTTCAGCTACTTGTCTAAAATGATACATAACATCAGACACATTATGTTCACATCAACTTCACATGTGAATGCTATGTAACGTCTGGTAGCCTATAAACACACAGATCAATAACTTTCAACTTCACAACAACAACAAAGAGATTCAGCTCTATCATAGTTTCTGATTCTGTGGGAAACAGTCTAAAGCATTAAAACTTTCTATTTTAAATTCACCTATATAATATCAACTAGAAAACATGCAACATGAGCCTTCACACACATAAATATGTTCTTTATTCTCATACCAGGAGTGACAATCGCATTGTACACTTGAATTTTTGAACTTAGAAGGATGTTTATATCGGTTTTGTGTAGTGGGTCTTTTTTACTTTCGGGGAACAGGAAGTGTTTTATGTAGCCTATGTGTTGGATTTCCTCACTGTTTAATGAATGAGTAAATCGAGCAGAACGCGTAGCGTGAACGTTCTATGAGCGGCTTATGTCGTCACAGAGTGCGATGTTTGAACTGAATGATCGGCGGTTAATCTTGTGCTGCGTCGCTTTCTTCATCTGTTTTCATATCTGCAGCTGCTGGTGAGTCGATGAGAAGCTCGTTACTAATCTAACGTTTTCATATTGCGTTAATGCACATCTGCATATCAGTAATTTTAATCGTTAATGGCGCTTTCCGTCTGAACCGAATTATTATTATGTAGATTTGTTTCCATGACACCCGAGGATGCAAAGCTAGACCATTAACTTCTGCTATTTATACTTTTTAAAAAACATTTTCAGATAATTTCACTTCCATACAAAACTTTTTGTTGCTTGTGATCTGACATGGCTGCATCAATAGAAATGTAATATAGGTTGTGATTAAAATACGTTGCAGTATGATGATACAGACGCAAGGTGGCGCTCAGCATCTTGCTATTAACACAGTAAACACACACACACACACACACACACACACACACACAAAACAGTGTTTTGGGGACTTTATTAATGAAAATATAGTGAAATTATTGTAGTATAAAACACACAGCAGCAAACCACTTATTTTATTCGATGTATTTATCAATTTGCACGTTTTCATTTTGCTGTAGGATCCTCCAGAAATGTTGCTGCAGAGTCAGAGATGTGCTGCTGAAAAGTCTGTGAGTGATTCAATCACAGGTAAGGATTACAATGAGCAGTTACTTGTGTCAGAAAGCAGGTAAGTGTTGTAGGAGAAAAGTATTTCACTGCAGCAGTAGTTTTCACTTCTGAGAGAGCTAAGTGTTGTGTAGTACAGGTAAGAGTTGTAGAGTACAGGTACATCTCAAAAAATTAGAATATCATGAAAAAGGTCGATATTTTTTGTCACTCATTTCAGAAAGTGAAACCCATATATTATATAGATTCATTACACATAGAGTGAAATATTTCAAGCCTTTATTTCTTGAAATTTTGATGAGCAGGTGTTTTGAGGTAATTAGCTGATTAGGGTGTGACACCATGACTTTCCAATATTGAACTTTTTCACAATATTCTAATTTTCTGAGACACTGAATTTTGGGTTTTCATTATCTGTAAGCCATAATCATCAAAATTTCAAGAAATAAAGGCTTGAAATATTTCACTCTATGTGTAATGAATCTATATAATACATGGGTTTCACTTTCTGAGTGACAAAAAATATTGACATTGTTCATGGTATTCTAATTTTTTTAGATGTACCTGTATATTCAAGAGTAATATAGTACAGGTAAGTGTTGTATAGTAAAGGTAAGTGTTGTGTAGTACAGGTAAGAG